>NW_018405235.1:291681-475272 GCF_002113885.1 Mizuhopecten yessoensis
ATTTGGCTGCCATGGCCGCTATTTTGCTACTAAGTTCTAATAGGCCGATCTCACTTAAAATTGGTCTAGGAATGATCAGCTCATGGTCCTGACAAAGTTAAGTTAACATTATACTATTTTTTACTCAAATTGGTACATATTTCAACAACAAAAATAAATACTGTAGACTCAGGTGACCGTTTAGGCCCATGGGCCTCTTGTTTTTTAAATCAAAGATCATGATCTTATTCAGAAATGACTCACCAGGTCCTCAATGTTTATTTCACTTTTGCAGACTATAGAGGCAGAAATGAACAACAATAATTACAATGATGTGCTGATGTTGACTGTGTTTGATGTGACGTTCTTCATCCTCATCACAACCATCGGCCTCAACATCATATTCGGTATCATCGTAGATACCTTCTCCCAGCTCCGAGACTCCAAGGTAGGCAGATGGTGTACTTCTATACTGTATCAATGGCTTCCCACCTTTAACGAAAGCATAATAAAACAGTAACACATGTGGAAGAATGAAATGACACGCTGTCTTTAATTATTCAGGAGGTCTGCAGTATTTGAATCTTATAAAAATTCTACTTAACTGATTAACACAATGTCTTGAATAAATTTTAAAAAAAATGCTTTACCATACACTAAGTCTCGCCGCCATTTTCATTATCAGAAATGTGTTAATACATTTCTTTCCCCAAGAAAAATACATGAGTGTTTTCCCCATCTTTATGTTCCATAACTGATTAATGTACATTTTCAGATAAGCTTAATGCTAAAATTCCTTCCAACTTTTAAGTAACTAGTTTCATAAAAATGCCATATACTGGGAATCAGTATTGTCCTGGTCCATCTACTTGTTTACACTTGTATCAGTAAATGTTACACGACAGTTTTAAAACAATTAGCAACCTTCAGGCATTACAATGTCATGATAAAGGAATTAGAAAATTCGAAATTGCAATATGAATTAATTATACTAAATGTATGCTAAACCTTAGTGTTTCTGTTAATTCATGTTTGTGTACTTTTAGTGGGAAATTGACAAAGACATGATGAATAACTGTTTCATCTGCAGTCGGGAGAGCTACGACTTTGAGAGACAGGGTGGTGTAAGTGTACAACTGTTATTTTATTGAAATTTTGATTTAATTAATGTATGATTTGTTCACATCATATTTGTATTACTTCATATGTTTATTACAAGATGGATAATCCTAGGTGTGTTTATAATCCTGGCTTTAGCCAAGCATAATAAATAGTTTATGTTGACTTAAGTTTTCATTGATTTTTGATAGAATTTATTGTCAACATTTATGGTAAGTAAATCAGAATTATTATTGTCAACACTTACGGCCATTAAAACAAATAACCTTGATGCTTGTTTTAACCTTTGACCTAACAGGGATTTGAAAAACATGTGAGGGAAGAACACAATCAATGGGCTTACCTGTTCTTCTTTATACACCTTGACGAGACACGCCCCAATGACTACTCCGCCCTGGAACTCTACGTCTTTAAAATGGTGAGTGACCATTTCAATAGCTAGAACACATTCTTTGTGATAATTGATGACCAAATTTATCTTTTTTAATGGCAAGTATAAAAACCCTTTTAAATGGTGTCAGACGTTGCTTCAATGTTTCAGACTTCATCTAAACCAATGACCGAAACACTTACAATATGTGTAGGGCCTAACTTACTGGTAATGTTCAGGATACCTGACATTATGTGTAGGGCCTTACTTACTGGTAATGTTCAGGATACCTGACATTGCTCAATCATACCAAAACACTTACAATATGTGTAGGGCCTAACTTACTGGTAATGTTCAGGATACCTGATATTGCTCAATCACAATATGTATAGGGCCTAACTTACTGGTAATGTTCAGGATACCTGACATTGCTCAATCATACCAAAGCCTTCAAAATAAAGAAGTAATTCATTCTTAGCATACTGAATCCTTCTTAAACGCATCTTAGGTAGAACATCTCAACCCATGCATCAGATGCTGGATGCGGCCTACCTTTCATGGTACATTGACTTTGTCAGCATCTCCATCAACATAGGTTTTTGCATTAAGTTAGTTTCTCTGAAACTATGAGTCCTAGACCAACCAAACTGGACATGAGCATTGATGGTCAAAAGGGGACACAGGCGAGACATATCAATCCAAACGGCTTGTTAACAAAGCGGGGCACAGGCGAGACATTTCAATCCAAACGGCTTGTTAACAAAGCGGGGCACAGGCGAGACATTTCAATCCGAATGGCTTGCTAACAAAGCGGGGCACAGGCGAGACATTTCAATCCAAACGGCTTGTTAAAAAAGCGGGGCACAGGCGAGACATATCAATCCAAACGGCTTGTTAACAAAGCGGGGCACAGGCGAGACATATCAATCCAAATGGCTTGTTAACAAAGCGGGGCACAGGCGAGACATATCAATACGAATGGCTTGTTAACAAAGCGGGACACGGGCGAGACATATCAATCCGAATGGCTTGTTAACAAAGGGGGGCACAGGCGAGACATATCAATACGAATGGCTTGTTAACAAAGGGGGACACGGGCGAGACATATCAATCCGAATGGCTTGGTAACAAAGCGGGGCACAGGCGAGACATATCAATCCAAATGGCTTGTTAACAAAGCGGGGCACCGGCGAGACATATCAATCCAAATGGCTTGTTAACAAAGCGGGGCACAGGCGAGACATATCAATACGAAGGGCTTGTTAACAAAGCGGGACACGGGCGAGACATATCAATCCGAATGGCTTGTTTACAAAACGGGACACAGGCGAGACATATCAATCCGAATGGCTTGGTAACAAAGCGGGACACAGGCGAGACATATCAATCCGAATGGCTTGGTTATAATACATGTACATGAAATGATTTTTTTTTTGTCATATGTTCAGTTGTATAACACAAAAAGAAATCATTAAAATCAGTTGGTGAATAGAGCAAAGTAGAACTTTACAACCATACAACCAACCGTGTTGTTCTTTGATAGCAAGGTAAAAAATTAAATTACAAAGGAAATAATTACTGTGTATATTGGTAAGAGGCATAGGACAAATCGTTACTCAAAACTTGAAAGAAAAATGCAACGACAAAAAATACATGAGATATCAAACAAATAGAGATACCATGATTTCTTCAAACATGGGAGGCCAATCTAAATCATAAGGCCAAACTAAAACATAAGGCTAAACTAAAACATAAGGCCAAACTAAAACATAAGGCCAAAATAAAACATAAGGCCAAACTAAAGCATAAGGCCAATCTAAATCATAAGGCCAAACTAAAACATAAGGCTAAACTAAAACAAAAGGCAACTAAAACATAAGGCCAAACTAAAACATAAGGCAACTAAAACATAAGGCCAAACTAAAACATAAGGCAACTAAAACATAAGGCCAAACTAAAACAAAAGGCCAATCTAAAGCATAAGGCCAAACTAAAACATAAGGCAACTAAAACATAAGGCCAAACTAAAACATAAGGCCAATCTAAAACATCAGGCCGGCCAATCTAAAACATCAGGCTAATCTAAAACATCAGGCCAAACTAAAACATGAGGCCAATCTAAAACATGGGCCAAACTAAAACATAAGGCCAAACTAAAACATCAGGCCAGCCAATCTAAATCATAGAGCCAATCTAAAACATCAGGCCAAACTAAAGCATAAGGCCAAACTAAAGCATAAGGCCAAACTAAAACATAAGGCAACTAAAACATAAGGCCAAACTAAAACATAAGGCCAATCTAAAACATCAGGCCGGCCAATCTAAAACATCAGGCTAATCTAAAACATCAGGCCAAACTAAAACATGAGGCCAATCTAAAACATGGGCCAAACTAAAACATAAGGCCAAACTAAAACATCAGGCCAGCCAATCTAAATCATAGAGCCAATCTAAAACATCAGGCCAAACTAAAGCATAAGACATAAGGCCAAACTAAAACATAAGGCCAAACTAAATCTTTCGGAGCATTTCCTTGTCTAAATATGATGTACAAGAAAAAAAATTCTGTCAAATCTAACGGAGAAAGTAGGTCACCAGATATCGGCCACAATGATTGACTGTTACTCCAATAATGACAGACCCTGAAAGGTCATTGTTGGAGGTCATGATGGTGACTACTATTATATAGAGTACTAATATCTGTGTTTCTGATTTGCACAAACAGTTGCAGACAGCCAAGTACGATTTCTTTCCGTTGAACCGTGCACTGAGTCTTCAGAACGAGGAGGATACTAATGAGAGGAAGCTTGAACAACTCCGCCTCTCCATTGAGTACATGGTCAACAAGATGAAGGAAGAGGTATATATTCATAGCTCATACACGCATACACATGATAGAGATAGACTTGTCAATGTATGCTAGAATATTGAACAAGCATTTTGGTTGCAGTTTTATAAGAAAAAAAGCCAATAATTTGTTCATTGTGACCCCACTTTACAAATTCTATTCCCCGGTAAATGTTTTAAACCACATCACATGTATGCTACCAGCATGTGCATCAACAATCCCACAATCCACGCTATTTTGTTTCTCAACTTTTGATGTTGTGATGGAAATATCAGACAGATTTTCACAATTATTTCATTGTTTTATTAAACCTTTGAGTAGGTCTGGGATTTAAGATTTTTACAATTATTTCATTGTTTTATTAAACCTTTGAGTAGTTCTGAGATTTAAGATTTTTACAATTGTTTCATTGTTTTATTAAACCCTTTGAGTAGGTCTGGGATTTAAGATTTTTACAATTATTTCATTGTTTTATTATTTTAAGATTTAAGATTTTTACAAACCTTTCCTTTTAAACATGCACATCATACTAAATCATTCTGTAACAAAATGCAGCTTTCCCTAAATCTGTATTTGATATTTTCAATACTTAATATTATTTTAAAATTTGTTTATGTATGCCATACTTTTTACCGTTTAGGAGGCAACACGAGAACGGGAAAAGGAGAAGAGGAGGCAGTTGGCATGGGAACAGCAGCACAGGAAATAGATGGCAGTGTTGCTTTATCGACAGACCCAACTCTAAGTCCGTAATGACCACACTTCTGCAGACATGGCTGTGCTTGGAACTTTTTCTGTGCGCCAATGAAACATGATTATCATTATTCTGGTGGCTTGTGACAATCCTTAACAAGTATTTGTGATATTTTCCTTGACAAAGTATTGTGATATTTTCTGTTATAATAATATAAATAATGTATATCAGCTGTGTTTCAAAAAATTTTATTATAGATTTGACTTGGCTTTTATTATACTCTGATGTCATACAAACAGAATCCTAAGTTACATTTAGGTATAACCAGATGCTTTATCATTATTCGGCAGCTTTGGCAAGGAAATGTGAAAAGGATTTCTTTTTGGTCTGTTTAGTTTGAAACATGAATTGAAAACTGTATAGCTTCATTTTTTGGTGTTTTTTTTTCTGTTTAACTCATCTGATTCAATGGTTTTTCATGAAAATTACATCAGGGATAAAGGAAGCATTATATAATATTTAGTTTTGAAGCAAAAATATATATCATATGTTAAATTCTACAATATAGAAATAGACTTGTTAACTAATTTGTGCCAAATAAGTTCACAGAAGTATATTCTGTTTCAACAATAGATATATATGTATGGATTCACATTGAGTTTTGTGGAGCAAGCCTAGCTGAGTCAACCAAAAGGGTAGCTTCACTTTGATGTAATACAATAGGGTTATTGTTGTCTAGACAAAATTGGACAATTCATTTAAAGAAAAACCATGTTATTGTATAACCTTTATTAAAGATTGCTAATGGTAGATTTAGTGTTGCTTTGATCCTCGACAACCTTTGAAATATTTTTTAACCAAGTGTCAATATTAGCTTTAAATTGTTATGACTTGGTGGTTTTTTTTGGATTAGAATACATTATGCTGTAAAATACTTCCACATTGCAATATATTTACTTGAGCAATAATTCAGATGGAGACACAGCAGCAGGTTAAAAGTCCTGTTGTTGAAAGAATTATAGCAAACAATATTTACATTGCAGTATTTTTTCCACAGAAATAACTAACATTTGGAAGTAATAGGGTGTAACCATGACAGTGTGATAATTAAAACATCACTTCAGGTTAAAGTTGCATTAGATGACATAATTATATATATTGACGACAATTTACATTTGAAAAAATAAATAGTATAGGTTACAAACTAACACAATATACTTGTGACGTCTACCACTTATTTATAAAACAATGCTCTATTATTTTTACTTTTCTATTTATAGAAGTGAACCTGTTGTCAGAATGTTTATTTTTGTATCATTCTGCTGACAACTAGCCACTTTTGTAATGATGCTTGACATATTTATAGAAATATATAAAGCTTGTGGTTTTATGAAATTACTGAAAAGTGTTGTATTGAATTTTAAGGGTGTGACTGGTATAAACTGAATTACAATCATGGTCATATGTCGTTCAATTATTTTTATGAATTTTTGATCAATATGAAAATTATTTATTCTGATTTATCTTGAGTGTTGTTTTCTATATTTATTTCTTGAAACTGTCACTGTCACATTTGTTGAATGAATGTTTTATCGTTTTTGATGAGTGTGAATTCTTTAAAAATTCTTCAATTGTCTTAATATGATTAATTTAATTGTACACATTCAAGTTTATGTAAAGGCAAATTAATGTTACTCTATGTAGTAGATCCTGTATAACCATGAAATCTGTATCAATGGTACATTGAACAATTCCCCATTGTGTATCAAAATTTCTACAGAACTTGAGCGTGCAGAAAGGGTAAAAACATACTGACAACACAAATCGATTCTACAATCATGAAACATTACCTAATCACAAATAGAAGCCAGATAAGAGAAAAAAGTTTATATAAGAAAATGTGAAACATTGTGAAGTGCTCGGATCTATTTGATGTGACTTAAAAAGGTTGATGAGTATGATTCATTATTATTGTTATTTTGTTCTTGTTTATTTTGAGAAAACTACTGTGTTCTGATATACTTTGCTGACCTCTGCTGGTATGTTTTTTCCATTGTTCAGTCATTACTTAAAGTAGGGAGAAAATAAAAGACCTAGAAAATATACATGTAAAACATGTTATTGCTGTAAACCAACAATTTTTGAAAGGTTTGAGTATTATTTTCAGTAACCGACCCAGCAAAATGTTGTGTCACCTAAATGAACAGTTCAGTAAAATAATGCTGTGATAATTAATCCACCTCCATTATACTAATGATATAAATACTACATTACTGGGAATTAATCCACCTCCATAATACTAATGATATAAATACTACAGTACTGGGAATTAATCCACCTCCATTATACTAATGATATAAATACTACAGTACTGGGAATTTACCATATTTCGAGAATGGTATATTATTTTGCCTCATTTATTCAACGTATTTATTAAAGATTATTTGAATAACAGGATATTGTTGTTCTGATATGAGAACACTTTATAATAACTAGTTTAAATTAAAGTACATATATGTTGATGAAAACTCCAAATGAAAACCCATATACCTATGTATAGATTTATATAAATGTTGTCTCTATTTTCTGCACAGAAACTTGTCATGTGTCCTGATCGCAATCTACTACTATTAAATGGCTTACTTTTCGTGGAAACCGAAATGTATATAACCCTATGGTATATAATGCAGGGTTATGTTTGTGTCAAATCACGATATATATTTGAATTTGACCCTCAGTTATCTTTATTGAAACATCTAGTCTATTTGCTTTAGTTATATATAGTGTATGAACCCAATGCTCAACCTGCCTTTCTGATTACGTACCACTAACAAAAAAATATTCTTTTCTCAATAAATTCAATCCAAAATATCTCGGTCTATATTAACAAATTACAGTTGTAACAGCTGTGTTAAATAGAAGGAAATATAGGATGGCCACGAGATATATCGTTTACATTTGGTACAAGTCATTACCAGGTTATATATAAAGCATACACCTCTGTAGCTTGATTTTAGGTTTTATTGGTACTGTACAAGGTAGTTACGACAAACCTTGAATCTGTACTTGGATATTTAACATGGTTTTGTTGGGTAGATCTTCATTTGTTCTTGTCAACTTGTATCAGCATTATAACCATTGACCTCTGTATTTGGATGGTACGGCCCTTACCAATGGTGGAATGGTGAATATCAGACGAGAAAATGTTTAAACGTACCCGTATATGAAATTCTTTAAATGGTTCAATTTTATAATAATATGTGTATCTGATCACGGTAATTCTGTCAGTCCTCTATGGGTAATACTAAATATGCATTTCCTCACGCCATGAACTAGCATTTGAAGTTTTAATAGATCACGTTAAAATGCAGAGCGGTCCTCTACTAGGAAAGTTTTATGTTCAGTGACTGAAAACAGCTCCTTTATCCAGTTATTGTTACATTGTAACTGTAGAATGTGTTTTTTTTCAGTGATATATTTATAAATTGTGCCCATGTTTATCGAGCCTTTTTGTCGTGGACTCTGACTTTTTCCAATAAAACCTACCTTGACTTCTACCTGTATGTGTGTTGTATTGTAAAACTGTCCTCGCTGTTTTGATACCTGATCCATGAATAGCTACATGATATACCAGTTTTATAGCGCCAGTCGTTTATTACTTTTAAAACAGTTTGACGGTTGCTCTCCAGAAACCCTTTACAAGACTTTGAAAGCCTAATTTAACATGCACATGCCGCCAGGATTTATCCCCGAAATTGTTACATTATCGGTTCCTTTTACAAGCCGCACAGAAACAACATAGACTTAATGGAACTGGTTAAAGGACTGACAAAGATTTTGGACTCAAAAAGCAAAAATTTAATATTGGCTGGAGATTTCAACTGCCCTGACATTTTCTGGAACAACATGACTAGATCAGAGTGGACAGGATAAAGAAACACAAAACCTACTTATCAATATAACAACAGGAGCATATTTGACACAAATACATGACCAACCAACACGTGAAAACAACATGCTAGACCTCATATTTACTACAAACCCAAGGCTTGCCAAGAGCTCGTACAGTGTACCAGGAATATCAGACCACGACATGCTAGTTACGGACATTCAAACAAAACCTCACTACAATTCCTCAAAAGTGAGGAAGTTCCTTCAATATTCACGTGCATCTTGGGAAAAACTAAAAGAAGACATCACCAAAACATCGAATAAATTAGATCATGACTACAAAAATGATGCAAACGTCAGGGATCTCCGGGGAACATTTAAAGAGGGCCTGCGCAATGCTATGGACACCCACATACCACCAAAAGTGGCACGAACACGAAACAAACTACCATGGATGAAATTTATAGAACGGAAAATGATTAGGAAAAATGAAAAGCTTTACCAACAGGCTAAAAGAACTAACAATTGGAAGAACTATAGACACCATCAAAGGGAATGCAAAAGAAACCTCAGGAGAGCAGAATGGGAGTACATTAACACCAACATTCTAAAAGGTCTCGAAAATAACAACAGCAAACCGTTTTGGAGAATACATCAAATCAAAAAAGCAAGACTCAATAGGAGTAGCCCCCCTAAAAATCAAAGGTACTCTCATCAGTGACAGTCAGTCAAAGGCGGATATATTAGTCCAACAATTTAAATCGGTATTCACCATCGACAAAGACACCAACATACCAGAAACAACAAAACGTGTACAGGAAACAATTCCGAAAATATACGTAGATACAAACGGTGTTGCAAAACTACTCCGGAACTTAAACATATCAAACGTTTCAGGACCATCTGGAATACCAAACAGAGTCCTCAACAGAAACAAGAATGCGCAACAGAAATAGCATTAGGACTCATAAAAACATTTCAAAAATCACTAGATTCGGGAGACTGGAGAAATGCCATATTTAAAAAGGGAGACAAACACTGCGGAAAACTATCGCCCAGTGTCACTAACATCAGTCCCCTGCAAGCTTCTGGAATTCTGGAACACATCATCTGTCGACACATGCTAAAACATCTTGAAAAACATTAAGTACTCACCAATCTAAATCACGGCTTCAGATCTGGTTATTCCTGTGAGACACAATTACTCTTGACTATAAATGACTTCTTAAAAGCGCACGACAATGGGAACCAGGTGGATGTAGCAATACTAGACTTCTCCAAAGCATTTGACATCGTGCCACACAAGAAACTCTTGCAGAAAGTCGCGAGGGCAAGTGCACAAGTGGCTGACGTCATTCTTAACACAGAGGAAAATGAAGGTTGTACTTGAAGGCACAACGTCCCAGGAGGAACACGTCGCCTCCGGAGTACCTCAAGGTACGGTACTAGGACCACTCCTTTTCCTCTGCCACATAAATGAACTTCCAGACTCAAGTAAAATCACAAGTACGCCTTTTCGCCGACGACTGCCTTTTGTACAAACAAATCAGAACATTCAATGACCATAACATCCTCCAAAATGACTTACAAAACCTTGAAGAATGGGCAGATAAATGGGGCATGAAATTTAATGCCAAAAAATGCCACATCATGTCAATTAGGAAAAAGTCATCAGTATTCTATAGTCTGAATAACCACATTTTGGAAGAGGTACAAAACAATCCATACCTAGGACTCCATATATCAAACGGCCTCAAATGTAGTACTCATATAAGCAACATCGCGAGGAAAGCGTGCTCAACTTTAGGCTTTTTGAGAAGAAATTTAAAACACTGCCCAAAAGAGTGCAAGAAAACAGCATATATATCACTTGTTAGATCAATTCTGGACTATGGCAGTATTATTTGGGACTCTCATCTAAAATCACAACACCTAAAACTACCAACCTTACAAAACAGAAGGAAATCACAGCGGCTAGTATTCATGCACACAGTAGTTGAGGGGTTAATACCAGCCCTACCCCCAGATCAGATAATCCAGCACTCTGGAAGGACGCGGAAAAAAAAAGCGGTATGTGAACTATGAAACATCAGCAACATTAAACAGGAACATTGTCAACAACTCAAGGCCATTAACCATCTCAGGATACAAACAGGAAGCATACAAGAACTCCTTCTTCATCAAAACACCGCTGGAGTGGAACCAACTGGATGATATAGTAGTGTGCGCAGAAAGCGTAGAGGGAGTTAGATTAGCCCTTTCAAAGTTCTCTCTCCCGTCGTGTCATGCCATTATTGGTAACTACGACGTATACAATGTAAATGTAAAAAGTAGGCAAACCGAAATCCACAAGCAGAGTCTACCATTTTGTATCACACACACACAAAAATTTGGTGCCAAAAATTAATAACACTGTATCTACGGAATTCGATCAGATGCTATCCAAGTCCATGCTGTATCAAAAAGCCGTTTTGTCCTTCTAAGACTAATCGTTGATGCCTAAGGCCAAACATTGCAAATGAAAACCTTTGCAATTATATAATAATTTAAAATCAACTATACGCTTATAACCTACACAGCACAATAATCATGTATTCACAGTACAATGTCTAGTCAGCCATCCATGGCTGGGCACAGTCGTACCCATTGTATTGTAACACTTGTAATTTATATTATGTGTTTGACACGTAAAGAAAGAAAATATATTGTTATTAAAATTATGAAAATAACAGTACAACTTAGCATATTCATAATGATATGATTAATATAAAGATATATAGCATAGCCCTTATCTCTGTAAGTGTACTGGTCGGTGGGATTTCTCCGGGAACTCCGGCTTTTCTCCACCAACAAAACCTGGCACGTCCTTAAATGACCATACCTGTTAATAGGACGTAAAACACAAACAAACTTAAAAGCTCTTTATGGAAGCGGAGCGTTTCCTGATGACGAGTTTAACAGACAATGCGTACAAAATTTACATTCAAGAACTATTTTGAGTATAAAATAGGGTAAACCGTACCTATTTCTGGAGCAGGGTCATATGCAAGTTAATTGTAGTTCTGCAAAACGGAAACTAATACGCTCCTGTAAATTCCATTAAAATTGAGGAAGTATTTACAGTAATCAATTAACGATCACATATCTGATATACATACGCAGGTATCAATGGAAGCGGAAGATTTAAAATTCAGAAAATTTATTATTGTGAAGTAACTACAATTTCTTACCTGTTCTGTCTCACGTCTGCTCCGTCTTAATGTATCTGTCAGCGAACGTCAATTGTTGCGCAAAACAGACCGGTAAAAACTCAAAGACTGTGCAAAGGTTAACAACGGCCAACAACTCTTAATTCCGCATTTTGGCGATATCTCGTTTGGGATTCTGATCTGATATTTTTCACGAATTCTTGTTTGAGATGTAGTCATCTGATGTATTGATAACGATACTGTTACGGACAGATATTGAAGAGACCAATACAATGAAAACAACAGAAAACAATACAATGCTATTTTCGTTTCCTAATGCAACACTTGCTTTTAGCGTCGCTAATGCCAGCAAAATGATTTCTGTCTCCTGACCGAAACGAACTGACGTCCTAAATATTGGTACTTACTGTTATATTCAGCTTTGGTGACAGTGAAGACTGGTTCTTCCGCAAACACTGTCAGCCTCACGGGTCTAGTGCTTACAGAACCCCGAACTAACGATACGGAAAGATACAAAATGAGAGACAGCTAATTCCTCCACACTGCCTTATTCTTGACGCTTAGTGATGTTGATCAGGTGTCGGTACCCTCATGATCATATATTGCGCCAATTATATATAACTGTCTTACATTACCCCAGATATGTGATTTTCCCATCTTCAATTGTATGACCCTCAATCACAATATTATACACGCCTTTTTTGCACTTACTCCAAAACACTTAGTTCTTGATATTTTTTCTCGAATGGTTGACGGTAATTATATGTTACTCAAGTAATTGGCTGTATTTGGAGTTAGATACTAAGAGATAAAAATGTTCTATTCCTTCGGCAAGAAAAGTTTCTAAGTCTGTTTAATTCGAAACGTATTTCTGAATGAAACCCTGTCAGCATTTACTCTTTTGGACTTTTCTAATTTTTCACATTAAATATTGCTCAACCACTCCACAACTGGTAAAATATTCAAATACTGGTCAAATGAGTATTTCGATACAGTAAGTGATTCAGCCTCCTTAAAATATATTTTTCATAACGGTACTACCATTATATGAGGTCTTACGGTTGCGTTTTGACATAGTGAAATAATATAAAATAACTTAAATGAATATTTCTTATAAGAACTTTATATATTGTATTTACATGTATATCCTAAAATAAGCACATAGAACCTTATGGATTTAAAATAAATGGATCATTGGAAATATATCGACTACTAAAACTTTTAAAAATTATGTAGCGCGGATTTAAATCGTGAACCTGTAGACGGCTATATCAGAGTCATATATTATTTGGTAACAGAAACTTTATATATTTTACAATATACCCGGAGAACACCCACGTAGTCGGGCAGGGGACCCAATAACTGCTCACGTCTGATCGGGAAGTTCGTGTTTTATCCACCATGCTCTTAACCACCACATTGTTACATGTACGTAGTTTATTTTCAAAATATTTTACATTATATTTAGTTTCACTACACGAAGAATTTTTTTCGCTCTAAATTTTCATGTATTTATGTTATATCATATATCTTGGTAATTATTCTTATCCTAAAAGACCATTTTTGGTATAAATTGAGCATTGTTAATGTTGATAAGATACATTCCATGTTACATAATACACATTTTGACCAATTAGGGAAAATTATTTTACATTTGACCGTTGACCCGTAAAATAATGGGTAGTGGTAATCGGAGTGTTGATGAGTACCGACCTATTGTTATTCTCTACGTTAATGTAGAGATCTAGATCAAAGGTAATTATAAAATAAAATATCTTTGAATCTTACTTTTTATATTATTTCTATACCATGTATAATAGGGACATGAGAAAACGCAAATGTGTCAAAAAAAGCAAAGTGTATATAATTATATATATATATATATTTTTTTTTTTTATATATCAATTTTATCCACACCAGGTACAAATTCAGCAGAGTAGCATATGTGTAAATTAATTGCGTCTGGTGATTAAACAAAAAACAAATTCAATTCTAATATTTCCCTTGAAAAAAAACACTGGATGAAATCTAGAAGCAAAGCAACCCCTCCAAGACGTTTGAGAATTATTTTTTTAAGATGGTACCGTTCAACTGAATTAACCATATACTTAGATAACTATATGGTCATATAATGATCTCTCATCTTTCATCTTCAGGACATAATCCGGTCACTTGTCACTTGAAAAAACACCTTTTGAATGTTTGTGACACTCAGCAATAGTTAAAGTTTACGACGTCTAAATATAGACGTATTCGACATTCCGCGTTTCAGTAACCAATGTCCGATTACAGGAAGGGAGATAACTCATAAAGATGGAACTCTTTAATTTTAAGGAAGAGATGCGGTAAGAAAAGGTATCTACTTCCTATGGTTGGTGGGAGGAACTTCACAAAGTAAAAGTGGGGACAAACGACTTGGCAGGATGCAGAACATGATCAATGCGGTAAAGGGGACAGCCCTGGGGATGGCCGAGTACTTAACCCCTGTACTGAAGGTAAGCGACATTGTAATTTGTCCAATGTACTACGATACGTGTCTATGACACATGCACACATGACCAAACTAAGGCCAAGAAAACCCACATTTAGCACATGACGAACTGATGTTAGGGCAAGGAAACATGTCTGTTTGTAAATATTGTTATCATAATACCGCATCGTGACCTTATATCGCTAACCATGTGGGATTTACACAGTTACAGTGATTTATCTGAAGGCAAACTTATACAAAACAGATGTGATCATGATTCATGTAACGACAGACCACAGGAGTCTGACGTTTAATCAATTTAAGTATAACAGTCTATATATAAAAAAAATACCCCATGAACGGTCTCACTTAAAAGCGTCTTCAACCGACAACAAGTGTCTTCAAGTGACAACAAGCGTCGCCAGACAAAATCTTTAAAAATACTGAATAAAGTAAGCGACATCAGAAGATATGTTGTTAATATGACTATAATACACCTCTGTACCAAATTTTAATTTGATATTTGATAAAATGACCGAGTTATGATGAATTGAATTTTTACGATCGCGGCGTGGCACATGTGTGTATTAGCATGTAAAGTGAAGAAAGCGTCGCCAGATAATTTCGTTACAATTACCCGCTAAAGTAAGCGACATCAGAAGATATGTTATTATTTAGGCTTTTATTGATATATATTCAAAATTTCAGCTCGATATTTGAAAAAAATGATCGAGTTATGATTAATTTATTATTACGATCGGCGGCGTGGCATACGTGTGTGAATAGAACTCGACATATGAAGAAGCGTCTTCAGAACATATCTCTAAAATTCATCGATTAAGTAAGCGACATCAGAAGATATGTTATTCATATAACTATGATACACCTTCATACCAAACTTCAGGTAGACATTTTAATAAATGACCGATTCATATGGTTTTTTTTATAGTATATGGGGTATTTTTTATATATAGACTGTTATACTTATATTGATTAAACGTCAGACTCCTGTGGACAGACATGTACACTGGATTTGTTTACATAACACCAATAGTCATACATGTACATATAACATCGGGTGACCAGTTTCTGATCCCTTCATGTGAAACAATGTTTACTCTTTAATTTCAACGAAAAAAAATAGTATGCTATGACACATCTACGACAATACACGGCATGCAGAATATTGGAAAAAGGATTACTTCTTTAACTCTAGAATGACAATTTATTAAATCCTCTCATCATCATTGAATCATCTTCATTCTATATTATGTTACATGTTACCAGTTTCTGTGTCATCTATTTAAAGTAAACATTACTGCTATGGTAAAAAAAATGGAATTGTATCAAGAGAAAATGTTTGCAACATATTTGGATGTTTGTATCTGGTACATGTTAATCACATCAAAATAGTTTTTGCATTCACCATAGCATCGATTATTTGGTCAAATTATTTTAAAAAAGCTTGGCTGCCTCTCCTTGTAAAAATATGCTTACGTGTAATTGCTTTATATTTCTCCAAAATGAGGCAAAAATGAGGAATTTCTTTCTAATTTCAATAAGATTACTGCTAAATTTGCCCATGTCATGTAGGAGCTGCCTACCATCAAATTTAAACAGAAAATCTGAAGTTATTTTCGTGAGTCTCGCGCTCAAATCATTAGATATACAATGCATGCTTACAGTAACTAGAAATGAAGAAGGGAATTTTGTTAAGGTTAAAGTTGTGAAATGTTGCATATAAATATTAACAAAGAGGACTATAGGGGCGTTAATGGTCATTTCTGGCATCATCAGGGATTAAGGATAAGTTGCAATTGTTGTATTCGTAATCTGGAATAAATGAAGTACGCAAATATGAAATTTTCAAATTCATTTGACAACTGGTTTAGGAGAGATGGCATTGCAAAGCGACATAAATGCGCATTTTCATGATAAAATGTGTGATAATCGTCTGTTGTGCGCTATTTGGTTGAAAATTGGCCATTTTGAAGGAAATAACTAAACGCTATTCAATTTTTGAAATCATTGTCATGCAACTAACAAGTAAATATTTGACATGCTTCAGCATTGTTATACTAGTGTTTATTGGTAGTAAGTAATTTTTGTTTGTCACACGCGAGGCTTTCATTTCTGCATATTATTATTAACTGTCCAAAAACACCATATATTGGCTGTTTCTGCATAGCAACATAGTTCGTTGCTATGGTAGGGCATCAACGCATGTGTATTGAAAACAATCTGCACCAAGAAAGATAGCCCCAATTAACCAATATAATGTTTATAACAGAAATTGGTAAATAAATTCTAGTTGAAATTTTCATAATTATTACTAAATAAAAAAACTACTATTCCACATTTTTTGAGTAAAAAGCCTTGTGGACAAAGCCTCGTGCTTGGNCCCCCCCCGGTCGGGTTGAGATTCTCCTATCTCTTCTATTCTATTAGTCCTAATGTTTAAAATTGTATAAATTATATATCTCAATTTGAACCAGCAAATAATTCTTTTTCTCAATTTACAGGAATCAAAGTTCAAAGAAACAGGAGTTATTACTCCTGAGGAGGTAGGTTTGGTTGTATAGTCTAACAATGTTATATAACTTACAACTTACTATCAGTTATCTGAGGGGGTAGGTTTGGTTGTATAGTCTAACAAAGTTATATAACTTACAACTTACTATCAATTATCTGAGGAGATAGGTTTGGTTGTATAGTCTAACAAAGTTATATAGCTTACAACTTACTATCAGTTATCTGAGGGGGTAGGGGGTAGGTTTGGTTGTATAGTCTAACAAAGTTATATAACTTACAAATTACTATCAATTATCTGAGGAGGTAGGTTTGGTTGTATAGTCTAACAAAGTTATATAACTTACAACTTACTATCAATTATCTGCTAACCATTTCAAATTTAAAGTTGTTCAGCAATATTTGGAAGTGTTCAAAGTAGAATTTGAAAATGGATATGTGTATTTCTAATTCAGGCTGCAATATTGCCTTAGTGTATGACTAGTCTTTTTTCACCATGTCAATTACTGCGAGGTCAGAGCATGTACATACATTTTCTTGTTAACACCTATACATCTGTTATCTGTAAGGGAACCCATTGGAAATAAGCCTTTCATGGCTTTGATTGGTTCTTTCAGGTAAGGGAAATGGATATGGAACTGACATCAAGTTTTCAAACTGCCTATACATGTATATACTGGATACCATCAGCAGAGATGTATAGTTTGTGTATGTCTTTTACCTGACTGAATATTATCATTTATTATTATTGTCTATGAGTTACAGAGTAAGTAGTATAACATTACAAATGATCTAGGAGAGACAAGGATTAGTTGCATATACTTATATCAAGTAAATTGTTTGCACATAATGGACCCATAATCACAGGAGTGAATGATTCTATTGACTAAGACTTATATGGTCGTTTATATGCCTATTTCAGTTTTTGGCTGCAGGTGACCATATTGTCCACCACTGTCCAACGTGGCAGTGGTCAGCTGGGGATGAATCCAAAACTAAACCATACTTACCCAAGGACAAGCAGTTTCTGATTACCAGGAATGGTGAGTGGCTTGACTGTAGGATTTTATATTGTTTATGCATGTATATTTTGGGGGATACCATAGGTAAAATGTAAACTTGATTTAATTTCCAACTATTATTATAACTTATACTAATCCCTCTTGTTGGCCCCAATGTATGCGCGAGGAAACAAGAGTACCTGAAAGAAACCCACATGGTCAGGCAGGTGACCCAATACATTTTCACGTCTGATTGAGAAATTGAACCCTGGCCGCCTTGGTGAAAGGCAAGTGCGCTATATCCACTGTGCCACCTGATCATGACCACCAAGGGTTTCTAAACTCTCAAACGATACTCCCAACGGATCTGTAGGTCGTTTTAAGGTTGTTTCATTATTTATCGATCTTGTATTGTTGTTTTATATACATGTACTTCCTTTGTAGCAGAGACGTATAATACAGAGATTGGCAACTTGCTCTTGGCCTTACCATTGGTCACTGGTATCGAGAGTTACGCTTCACCTGCGCCATATTGGATATGCGGTTCGCTGCATTCAACTCAAATCATAATTATGCCATGAGAAAACATCGCAAATCAACGTAACATTAAAACCGTACGTAGCTACAAAATGTAGCTGAGATTTCCATGCGGTTTGGGAGTGCTACATTGAATGTAAACTTGAATGATTAAGTTTAGAAAACCCCAAACATCGAAAGATTGCACATTGTGGCTGTGTTTACATATCGGTAATTATTCTGGCTTCAGGATAACACTATCTCCGTTTTTGTTCTTTAGACAATTTCAAAAAAGTTTTCAGAAATTAATTATATGATAATATTTCTAACCAGGAAATTTAAATGAGGTTGTTACAATACTTGCAAAGTTTCATAATTCAGCTGTGAAAAGACAGGTTTTTCTGAGAAATCAAGTTAAAATGGCGGCTCTGATTTTGAGGGTTATTTCTATCATGACAAATTTTGAACACTATCTCCGTTTTTTTTCTTTAGACAATTTCAAAAAAGTTTTCAGAAATTAGTTATATGATAATATTTCTAACCAGGAAATTAAAATGAGGTTGTTACAATACCTGCAAAGTTTGATAATTGAGCTCTGAAAATACACTTTAAAATAACCATGTGAAAATGGCGGCTGTGATGTGCGAGAGTTAATTCCTTTTATGACACCGGCACTCCTTTCTCGTTCATCTTTTTATTTCAAAAACGTATTCAGATATAACATTATATTTCTAACCAGCTTCTTTATATGATCCATATATCTAGGATAAGTGACATGTTGACACGAACTAACGAATACACGATCGAACTCTCACACAGGTAACTCACTGACCAGACTATCGTCACCAGGTCGATAAGCTGTCAAAACAAACACTCGTAGATCATGCTAGATTTTGCGAGATCAGCGAGAGTTGCCAATCTCTTTATTTATACGTCTCTGTTTGTAGTGACAAACTTTGACATACTAGTGACATAATATTTCATGCTCTATGTGTTTTTGTCCATTTTAAGCAACAATCAGTTCTGAATTCAACACTTAATGTTGGTCACATTTGACCAAAAGCATGTTTGCAGATTGGTGATGAAAATTGAACAATGTTACTGTTATTTAATGTATATCTAAAATGTCCTTAGTGCCATGCTACAAGAGAGTCAAACAAGTAGACAATCACCAAGAGGAACAGGAAAAAGTAATAGAAGAGGATGAGGATGGAGGCTGGGTAGATACTCACCACTTCCCTGGTAGTGGTAGGTAACAGTACTTCTGTTCAGGGTCCAGGTCACGGTGACCTGCTGTACAAAAATCATTTCTGGATTTTGTATCAGCGGTCTGATGTCGCGGCCCCATGCTTTCTGTCTTGATTCACATTATATTAATATAAGATGACAACAAATAAAATAAAAAACTATTTATCTGAAGATCTAGAGATAAAAAATTCAGGTCAAGGTGACATTTTGTGCTGAAATAATTATAATAATTCATAAAGTAAAAAGAGTCCATCCTTTCCATGTAGTTCCATTGTTGTTGTTGGGGTCCGAATGTCACAGGGTCAGGTGAGTTAGTACTGCATCATGTAAAAGTGAATTCTTGACTAAAAACACTACAGGAACGACTACGCATGGACAGAGTAGAAACCATATTAATTGTAGAGTCAAAGGGTATTTGTCTCACTACTCTATGTTGATGTGTAAAACAGATTTCTGGTGGGAGAATTGTATTCTGTCTGTAATTATAGCTCTTGTTGCCAAGCAGCATGTGGGATATAAGTTAGCCAGAGGGTTACATGTCTTATTTTTCCCAAATGACTGGGACAAAGTTATATAAAATTCTATTGTATATTTTTCCAGGTGTGAATGCCACTTCAATACAGGAGGCTGTGTCAGAAATGACTCTAGACAGTAAGGTAAGGGGCGACACATTCTGTGATAACAGCAAGGGATGTGGTCTCCCACCTCTATGTGTTTAACATATACACTCAAATGGGATACATTGTTTAAATTAAACACTCAACCTAAATAGGGAGAAGACAACCTAAGGCACTATGGCTGGCAAATGTGGTTCAGAATCATTTAGGAGGTGTTTGTTAGCAGTTATACCATAAATATTCGAATTTTGTGCGCAGGTACTTTAAGGTGCAAAAATCATTTAAATATACTGTAGTTATAAATTGCTATGATGCTTTGATAACTAACAAATTAGTCTTGTTATTATGTATATCTTTATGTCTACATACGTTTTTTTTGGGATATGTTTATCATGACATAATAGCATATTTTCCACAGGGATTGCTTTGCAAATAAGGTCTGTGTTTGTGTTTCAAATACTATATTTGTAAAAGATATACTGAGGTTTCTTAAATTGAAGCTATGTTCCCAATTCAATTCAGATTTTCTCAGTTGAGTTTTAAAAATTTGTTCCAGGAAAGTAAAGGATCTTCTAGTTCTCAACCAAAAGGAGACGACGACGACGATGATGATGAAGATGATGATGAAGAGGCGATGGATATGGAAGCCTTTGAGGAGAGCGGCATGTTAGAGGACAAAGACAATGTAAGTTTGGCATGTTGGAGGACAAAGACAATGTAAATTTGGCATGTTGGAGGACAAAGACAATGTAAGTTTGGCATGTTGGAGGACAAAGACAATGTAAGTTTGGCATGTTATAGGACAAAGACAATGTAAGTTTGGCATGTTGGAGGACAAAGACAATGTAAGTTTGGCATGTTGGAGGCAAAGACAATGTAAATTTGGCATGTTAGAGGACAAAGACAATGTAAGTTTGGCATGTTAGAGGACAAAGACAATGTAAGTTTCGCATGTTGGAGGACAAAGACAATGGAAGTTTGGCATGTTATAGGACAAAGTCAATGTAAGTTTGGCATGTTGGAGGAAAAAGACAATGTAAGTTTGGCATGTTGGAGGAAAAAGACAATGTAAGTTTGGCATGTTGGAGGACAAAGACAATGTAAGTGTAGATACAATGCACAAATAGAGATCTAGATATTCTGTACAAATAGAGATCTAGATAAACTGTACAAATATAGATCTAGATAAACTGTACAAATAGAGATCTAGATAAACTGTACAAATAGAGATCTAGATATATATACTGTACAAATAGAGATATAGATATATATACTCTACAAATAGAGATCTAGATATACTGTACAAATAGAGATATAGATATACTGTACAAATATAGATCTAGATACAATGTACAAATAGAGATCTAGAAATATACTGTACAAATATAGATCTAAATAAACTGTACAAATAGAGATCTAGATACAATGTACCAATAGAGATCTAGATATACTGTGCAAATATAAAATCTAGATATACTGTACAAATAGAGATCTAGATATACTGTACAAATATAAAATCTAGATACAATGTACAAATAGAGATCTAGATTATATATACTGTACAAATATAGATCTAGATAAACTGTACAAATAGAGATCTAGATACAATGTACAAATAGATATCTAGATATACTGTACAAATAGATTTTTAGATATACCGTACAAATAGATATTTCGATATACTGTACAAATAGAGATCTAGATTTATACTGTACAAATAGAGATCTAGATATTTACTGTACAAATAGATATCTAGATATACTGTACAAATAGATATTTAGATATACTGTACAAATAGATATATATATATATATACTGTACAAATAGAGATCTAGATGTAAAATGTACAAATAGAGATCTAGATATATACTGTACAAATAGATATATAGATAAACTGTACAAATAGAGATCTAGATATATACTGTACAAATAGAGATCTAGATATATACTGTACAAATAGAGATCTAGATATATACTGTACAAATAGACATCTAGATATACTGTACAAATAGAGATCTAGATATATACTGTACAAATAGAGATCAAGATAAACTGTACAAATAGACATCTAGATATACTGTACAAATAGAGATTTAGATATACTAAAAATAGAGTCTATCATATGTAGGCATGTGGGGTTTAGATATTCTAGTCCCAAGCTGTAGAATTTTGTGTCAGAACTGAGGCTTAACCGAGGTTCTGACACCAAATTCTGCACTCAGGGGACGAAATACTCATCCCATATACCTGCCACCTCTTAACCAGAACATTGGTAAATTAGGACAAAGACGATGCAAATGCAGCAGTAACTATGGTGAAATGTTAGACATCATAGACAAACTAAGGCCACATCGGAAAAAATCAGGAAAACAGTACAATAATCTGAGGTATAACTTAGGTGTAAAGACCATGCTAGCCTTTCCTAGCATGCTTGTACAACAATAATCTGTGGTATAACTTAGGTGTAAAGACCATGCTAGCCTTTCATAGCATGCTTGTACAACAATAATCTGAGGTATAACTTAGGTGTAAAGACCATGCTAGCCTTTCCTAGCATGCTTGTACAACAATAATCTGAGGTATAATTTAGGTTTAAGACCATGCTAGCCTTTCCTAGCATGCTTGTACAACAACAATCTGTGGTATAACTTAGGTGTAAAGACCATGCTAGCCTTTCCTAGCATGCTTGTACAACAATAATCTGGGGTATAACTTAGGTGTAAAGACCATGCTAGCCAGTCCTAGCATGCTTGTACAACAATAATCTGAGGGATAATTTAGGTTTAAGACCATGCTAGCCTTTCCTAGCATGCTTGAACAACAATAATCTGAGGTATAACTTAGGTGTAAAGACAATGCTAGCCTTTCCTAGCATGCTTGTACAACAATGATCTGAGGTATAACTTAGGTGTAAAGACCATGCAAGCCTTTCCTAGCATGCTTGTACAACAATTATCTGGGGTATAATTTAGGTGTAAAGACCATGCTAGCCTTTCCTAGCAAGCTTGTACAACAATAATCTGAGGTATAACTTAGGTGTGAAGACCATGCTAGCCTTTCCTAGCATGCTTGAACAACAATAATCTGAGGTATAACTTAGGTGTAAAGACAATGCTAGCCTTTCCTAGCATGCTTGTACAACAATGATCTGAGGTATAACTTAGGTGTAAAGACCATGCAAGCCTTTCCTAGCATGCTTGTACAACAATTATCTGAGGTATAATTTTGGTGTAAAGACCGTGCTAGACTTTCCTAGCATGCTTGTACAACAATAATCTGAGGAATAATTTAGGTGTAAAGACCATGCTAGCCTTTCATAGGATGCTTGTACAACAATAATCTGAGGTATAATCTAGGTGTAAAGACCATGCTAGCCTTTCATAGGATGCTTGTACAACAATAATCTGAGGTATAATTTAGGTGTGAAGACCATGCTAGCCTTTCATAGCATGCTTGTGCAACAATAATCTGAGGTATAATTTAGGTGTAAAGACCATGCAAGCCTTTCCTAGCATGCTTGTACAACAATTATCTGAGGTATAATTTTGGTGTAAAGACCGTGCTAGACTTTCCTAGCATGCTTGTACAACAATAATCTGTGGTATAACTTAGGTGTAAAGACCATGCTAGCTTTTCATAGCATGCTTGTACAACAATAATCTGAGGAATAACTTAGGTGTAAAGACCATGCTAGCCTTTCCTAGCAAGCTTGTACAACAATAATCTGAGGTATAACTTAGGTGTAAAGACAATGCTAGCCTTTCCTAGCATGCTTGTACAACAATGATCTGAGGTATAACTTAGGTGTAAAGACCATGCAAGCCTTTCCTAGCATGCTTGTACAACAATTATCTGAGGTATAATTTTGGTGTAAAGACCGTGCTAGACTTTCCTAGCATGCTTGTACAACAATAATCTGGGGTATAACTTAGGTGTAAAGACCATGCTAGCCTTTCCTAGCAAGCTTGTACAACAATAATCTGAGGTATAACTTAGGTGTAAAGCCCATGCTAGCCTTTCCTAGCATGCTTGTACAACAATAGTCTGAGGTATAACTTAGGTTTAAAGACCATGCTAGCCTTTCATAGCATGCTTGTACAACAACATTCTTCTGTTCTGGGGTTGGTGTCAATTGCTGATGGCAAGAATGTGTTATAGTACAGGTCACTGAGTGCACACATGAGTGATACATGTGTTCCACATGGGTGTTCAACCTGGGTGTTCCACATGGGTATGGGTGTTCCAAATGGGTATTCCACATGGGTGTTCCATATGGGATGTGTATGTTTCATATGCAGAGGTGGGAGACATATGGGAACATAATATTCAAATATCTTGTTATCATGGACGTGCATATAGAAACATGTATACATTCATTTAATAAGCGATCAATTTATGGTATCAAAAAGTTCATGAGAAACAAAGATGAAATCAAGAAAGAAACGATTTTTTTTTTCAGGCAACACTAAATCCAAGTACGTATGAGAGACAGGAGTCGGACGGTGCGATGGGAGGAGAGAGCGGCATAATTCAGACACGCACGTACGACCTAAACATCACCTACGACAAGTATTACCAGACACCGAGGCTTTGGTTGTACGGCTACGATGAGGTAAATATTTTTAAAGTGATTACACTATTGTTTTATATATCTGGTTTTATTGATTCCTAAAGGAATATAGCTGTATGAAGTGTGCTGCTTGGTACCATTTACAACTGTATAGCATGTTACCTCATAACTTAGGCATCCACAGTTGGAATCAAACTAAACTTGGTGCACTAGACTTAACAAGCTTATTCCCTGGAGCTAACGAGCTTGTGCATTAGAGCTAACGAGCGTGTGCATTAGAGTTAACAAGCTTGTGCATTAGAGTTAACGAGCTTGTGCATAAAAGTTAACAAGCTTGTGCATTAGAGCTAACGAGCTTGTGCACTGGAGCTAACGAGCTTGTGCATTAGAGTTAACGAGCTTGTGCATAAGAGTTAACGAGCTTGTGCATTAGAGTTAACAAGCTTGTGCATTAGAGTTAACGAGCTTGTGCATTAGATCTAACGAGTTTGTGCATTAGACCTAACGAGCTTGTGTATTAGAGTTAACAAGCTTGTGCATTGGAGCTAGCAAACTTGTGCATTAGAGTTAACATGCTTGTGCACTAGAGCTAACAAGCTTGTGCATTGGAGCTAACGAGCTTGTGCATTGGAGCTAACAAACTTGTGCATTAGAGCTAACGAGCTTGTGCATTAGAGCTAACAAGCTTGTGCATTGGAGCTAACGAGCTTGTGCATTGGAGCTAACAAACTTGTGCATTAGAGCTAACGAGCTTGTGCATTAGAGCTTACAAGTTTGTGCATAAGAGCTAACAAGCTTGTGCATTAGAGCTAACAAACTTGTGCATTATAGCTAACGCGCTTGTGCATTAGAGCTAACGAGCTTGTGCATTAGAGCTAACAAGCTTATGCATTAGAGCTAAAGAGCCTGTACATTAGAGTTAACAAACTTGTGCATTAGAGCTTACAAGCTTGTGCATTAGAGTTAACAAGCTTGTGCATTAGAGCTAACAAGCTTGTGCATTAGAGCTAAAGAGCCTGTACATTAGAGTTAACAAACTTGTGCATTAGAGCTTACAAGCTTGTGCATTAGACTTAACAAGCTTGTGCATTAGAGCTAACGAGCTTGTGCATTAGAGCTACGAGCTTGTGCATTAGAGCTAACGAGCTTGTGCATTGGACCTAACAAGCTTGTGCATTAGAGTTAACAAGCTTGTGCATTACAGCTAACAAGCTTGTGCATTAGAGCTAACAAGCTTGTGCATCAGAGCTAACGAGCTTGTGCCTTAGAGTTAACAAGCTTGTGCATTGGAGCTAGCAAACTTGTGCATTAGAGTTAAAGAGCTTGTGCATTAGAGCTAACGAGCTTGTGCATAAGAGTTAACGAGCTTGTGCATAAGAGTTAACAAGCTTGTGCATTAGAGTTAACAAGCTTGTGCATTAGAGCTAACGAGCTTGTGCATTAGAGTTAACGAGCTTGTGCATAAGAGTTAATGAGCTTGTGCATAAGAGTTAATGAGCTTGTGCATAAGAGTTAACATGCTTGTGCATTAGAGTTAACGAGCTTGTGCATTAGAGTTAACGAGCTTGTGCATTCTAGACTTAACAAGCTTATTCCCTGGCGCTAACGAGCTTGTGCATTAGAGCTAACGAGTTTGTGCATTAGAGCTAACGAGCTTGTGCATTGGACCTAACAAGCTTGTGCATTAGAGTTAACGAGCTTGTGCATTAGAGCTAACGAGTTTGTGCATTATAGCTAACGAGCTTGTGCATTAGAGTTAACAAGCTTGTGCATTGGAGCTAGCAAACTTGTGCATTAGAGTTAACATGCTTGTGCACTTGAGCTAACAAGCTTGTGCATTGGAGCTTACGAGCTTGTGCATTAGAGTTAACAAGCTTGTGCATTAGAGTTAACAAACTTGTGCATTAGAGCTAAAAAGCTTGTGCATTAGAGCGAACAAGCTTGTGCATTACTTGTGCATTAGAGCTAAGGAGCTTGTGCATTAGAGCTTACAAGTTTGTGCATTAGAGATAACGAGTTTGTGCATTATAGTTAACGAGCTTGTGCATTAGAGCTAACAAGCTTGTGCATTAGAGCGTACAAACTTGTGCATTAGAGATAACGAGCTTGTGCATTAGAGCTTACAAGTTTGTGCATTAGAGCTAACAAGCTTGTGCATTAGAGCTAACAAACTTGTGCATTATAGCTAACGAGCTTGTGCATTAGAGCAATGGGCTGGTGCATTAGAGTTAACGAGCTTGTGCATTAGAGCTAACAAGCTTGTGCATTAGAGCTAAAGAGCTTGTACATTAGAGTTAACAAACTTGTGCATTAGAGCTTACAAGCTTGTGCATTAGAGTTAACAAGCTTGTGCATTAGATTTAACGAGCTTGTGCATTAGAGCTAACGAGCTTGTGCATTAGAGTTAACAAGCTTGTGCATTAGAGCTAACAAACTTGTGCATTATAGCTAACGAGGTTGTGCATTAGAGCTAACGAGCTTGTGCCTTAGAGCTAACGAGCTTGTGCATTAGAGCTAAAGAGCTTGTGCATTGGACCTAACGAGCTTGTGCCTTAGAGTTAACAAGCTTGTGCATTAGAGTTAACAAGCTTGTGCATTGGAACTAACGAGCTTGTGCATTAGAGTTAACAAGCTTGTGCATTAGAGTTAACGAGCTTGTGCATTAGAGTTAACGAGCTTGTGCATTAGAGCTAACAAGCGTGTGCATAGGAGTTAAGGAGCTTGTCCATTAAAGCTAACAAGCTTGTGCATTAGAGCTAACAAGCTTGTGCATTGGAGCTAACGAGCTTGTGCATTAGAGCAATGGGCTGGTGCATTAGAGTTAACAAGCTTGTGCATTAGAGCTAACATGCTTGTGCATTGGAGCTAACTAGCTTGTGCATTAGAGCTAACGAGCTTGTGCATTAGAGCTTACAAGCTTGTGCATTAGAGCCCCCAAGCTTGTGCATTAGAGCTAACAAACTTGTGCATTAGAGCTAACGAGCTTGTGCATTAGAGCTAACAAGCTTGTGCATTAGAGTTATTGAGCTTGTGCATTAGAGTTAACAAGCGTGTGCATTGGAGTTAAGGAGCTTGTCCATTAGAGCTATAATGAGCTTGTGCATTAGAGCTAAAGAGCTTGTACATTAGAGTTAACAAACTTGTGCATTGTGCTTACAAGCTTGTGCATTAGAGTTAACAAGCTTGTGCATTAGAGCTAACGAGCTTGTGCGTTAGAGTTAACAAACTTGTGCACTAGAGTTAACAAGCTTGTTCATTAGAGCTAACAAGCTTGTGCATTAGAGCTAACGAGCTTGTGCGTTAGAGCTAACAAGCTTGTGCATTGGAGCTAACAAGCTTGTGCACTAGAGTTAACAAGCTTGTGCATTAGAGCTAACAAGCTTGTGCATTAGAGCTAACGAGCTTGTGCATCAGAGCTAACGAGCTTGTGCGTTAGAGTTAACAAGCTTGTGCATTAGAGTTAACAAGCTTGTGCATTAGAGTTAACAAGCTTGTGCATTAGAGCTAACGAGCTTGTGCATTGGAGTAAATGAGCTTGTGCATTAGAGTTAACAAGCTTGTGCATTAGAGCTAACGAGCTTGTGCATTAGAGTTAACGAGCTTGTGCTTTAGAGTTAACGAGCTTGTGCATTAGAGTTAACGAGCTTGTGCATTAGAGTTAACGAGCTTGTGCATTAGAGTTAACAAGCTTGTGCATTAGAGTTAACAAGCTTGTGCATTAGAGTTAACAAGCTTGTGCATTAGAGTTAACAAGCTTGTGCATTAGAGTTAACAAGCTTGTGCATTAGAGCAAACGAGCTTGTGCCTTAGAGTTAACAAGCTTGTGCATTAGAGTTAACAAGCTTGTGCATTAGAGTTAACAAGCTTGTGCATTAGAGCAAACGAGCTTGTGCCTTAGAGTTAACAAGCTTGTGCATTAGAGTTAACAAGCTTGTGCATTAGAGCTAACGAGCTTGTGCATTAGAGCTAACATGCTTGTGCATTGGAGCTAACGAGCTTGTGCATTAGAGCTAACGAGCTTGTGCATTAGAGCTAAAGAGCTTGTACATTAGAGTAAATGAGCTTGTGCATTGGAGCTAACGAGCTTGTGCATTAGAGCTAACAAGCTTGTGCATTAGAGCTAACAAGCTTGTGCATTAGAGCTAACAAGCTTGTACATTAGAGTTAACGAGCTTGTGCATTAGAGCTAACAAGCGTGTGCATTGGAGTTAAGGAGCTTGTCCATTAAAACTAACAAGCTTGTGCATTAGAGCTAACAAGCTTGTGCATTGGAGCTAACGAGCTTGTGCATTAGAGCAATGGGCTGGTGCATTAGAGTTAACGAGCTTGTGCATTAGAGTTAACGAGCTTGTGCATCAGAGCTATCGAACTTGTGCATTAGAGTTAACGAGCTTGTGCATTAGAGTTAACAAGTGTGTGCATTGGATTTAAGGAGCTTGTCCATTAGAGCTATAATGAGCTTGTGCAGTAGAGCTAAAGAGCTTGTACATTAGAGTTTACAAGCGTGTGCATTAGAGTTAACGAGCTTGTGCATTAGAGTTAACAAACTTGTGCATTAGAGCTAACGGGCTTGTGCATTAGAGCTAACGAGCTTGTGCATTAGAGCTAACAAGCTTGTGCATTAGAGTTCTAACTTTTCTCCAGTCCAGGGGGAATAAATGACTCTTTTACTAACTCTTACTTCTGCATTTGTCACAACAGAATAGGAAGCCGCTGACTGTGAACCAGATGTATGAGGACTTCAGTCAGGATCACATCAAAAAGACAGTGACAATGGAGGCTCACCCCCACCTTCCAGGTCCACCGATGGCTTCTGTACACCCGTGTCGGTAAGATACCACTCTTTACACTGCTCTGATGATAATGGAGTGCCATGTGTAAAAATCTTATAATGATATACAACATTCAATATGGTGCCCTTTCTATCTAGAATAAGCCACTCTAAAGCACTTTATAGTACACAGATATACAATTTATACAATCAATATAATTAGCATATAAATTAATCAATACAATTTTGGGGAATTCGCAGGAGCTGCCTTATCAGGCACTAACTACTAGTCCTATGCCACATGGCTTATATCTCCCTATGTGTGTATGCCTGCGTGTGTGCTGGAGATGTATTGTGTTCTGTTTGTAGTGGGACTGTACTTCCAACGGTATCATTTATAGTGCCCTCTCACTTGAATACTAAAACACAGATACCGCAACATCCACCCCAGACCAATTTATACTCCACCTGGGTTGTTGGAGTTGTGTGTGCAGGAGAAAAACACTCTATCTGAATATCCATGCGTACAACGACTTCGGGGATCGAACCCAAGCCGCCTATGTGGAAGGCCGGAGTGTTAAACACTCGACCAATCCACCTTATCTAAAAAGTGGTCTCCAAGACAGATTGTCTCTTAGAATTTAAAAAAAAAGGCTTAATCTACTTCTCAATTTATTACATTAAAAGGTTCAAGAATTATAAAAGGGATCTTAAGAGAGGTCATAGTGACATAAAAGTGGCTCCAATACACATAACAGTATTTACTTCTTCTATCTTGTTTTCTGAATCCATAATGAGGATAGCAGTGATTTTCAAATCCAAAGTTTGTCCAACATTCCTCATCAATTTTATTTGATTCTGCCTCAGTTTGAGGAAATTTGTTAGAAAGGGTGATGGAAAAAAATAGCTTCTTACTTCTGTAAGTTTTAAAATGAAACATGCCTTCATTCAGGCTTGATGAAAGGTTGAAAACTTCATTTTAATTCATCACCAATGCTGGTTCAGGGATTGAATTATGAAAAAAAAACATGGCATCAAATAAAATATGATTTTTGATGTTCCAGGCATGCTGTTGTGATGAAGAAAATAATACAGATGGTTGCTGAAGGTGGCGGAGACCTAGGAGTACATGTGTATCCTTACGTGATAGTGCTCATACATTGTATGTGTAGGAATCGGAGGATTCAAACTGTAATGTTTATTTCTGAAAGTTTTGTTTTTAGTCTTTTTTCATCCAATACAAGAAACAAATATAAAAGAAGAAAAAAATATTTTAATGCTAAAATGTATTCATTATGTACAAAAACCTCTGGATCTGTGAAGTTACTGAGAGACAATTTTGATTGTGATCAAGTAATGAGGTAGCAGGTTATACAATTGTGAATGGTACTGAGCACCATAACTTTGTTCCAATATTTATTTCCAATATTTTGCAAAAAAATAAAAAAATATGATTGTTTGCCAGTACGTTCTGTATTGTAACCAATTACCTGGTAAAACCTTTATATGACCTTGACCTATGTTCAGATATTTAATGATCTTTTTGAAGTTTGTCCAAGCTGTGATACCAACTATTGAATATGACTACACAAGACATTTTATAATGTGATAACCTGCAACTAAATTTCTAAAAAAATATTTATTAATCTTGGGAACAATGGACCAGTTGCTATGGCAGCCAAGCAACCTAGCAACCAGCTATGGTGATGGTGTGACGCAGTTGCTCTGGTGATGTGAATACCTATCATGCTTACCTTCACCGTGCAATAAACATTAATATCTAATTCCATATGGTTATCATGCCAGGAAGCAGATAAGTTTTAGATTTCCGTTTGCATTTAGCTATCAACAGAAGTTGACTGTCACGTTTAGAAGGAAGACAACATATATACACCAAGTTTCTGTGTTGTAGACAAACAGAATATCCCTAATACCTGATGTGTTATCGTGTTATCATGTTATTACATTCTGTTAGACTATCACTGCTCACATACCAAGTATTGTTGACAAATGGATGTATCCTTTTATAATATGTTAACTGTTATACATGATGTATAAGAAATGTTACCCCTGTAATCTTATGTTGTTTCCTGTATTTCACTCCAACCCTGGACTTTTAAGATGTGTTGCCCTCAGTTAATTCTGTCAGTCACTTAACTTTTGGTTGTCTAGTCTTCCTTCACTGTTTAAGATACACTACCTACTGTTGTTTCAATACATGTTGTAGATGTGTAAACATTCCGAACCGTACCCCTATTAGAAGCAATGGGCAGTTATTCAGCTGACACATATATAACAATTGGAACTACTAGTAACATTATGCACTGAAGGTAAAACAATGATATTTAAAAACATGAGATATGTCCTTATTTTAATGCAGGTATGTTTAGTACTACCTGTCTTGTATAATTAAGAAAGTAACAGACTAATAGACAGATTGCCATTATGTAAAATATGATAACTTGATTTATTTTACAACAATTATGGAACAAGTGATTTCAACTTACATCGATCACTGTTGTTGGCCGAATGGAGCACTTGGAGAAAACAAAACATGGGATACAGTTTCACATCCAGTCAAAACATTGAACCTTGTTCTCTTGGTGAAAGGAAAGTGCAATGTTTACTGTGACACCCGGACAGCCTACCAATGTATATACATTATGTACAGGTGGTCTGTATGGACAGCTGATAGGTATCTTCTTATAGGTACATGTAGGGAGCTACGGATGCTTGTGGTCTCCAGAACAGGTGTGACAATCACTACATTTATACACCTTAGAGACACCTCTGATGTGAAATAGACAGAAATGATACATTTAAGATTATTACCCAATAGTCTATATAAATTATAATTAGTCATTTTTGACTGTTTCTTGCCTTTAGTCCAATTTCGACTGTAGCGGTGAAACAGTCAAAACTGTTTCCCGGTCAGAGCGAACTGTTACCCGGCGTGAATTAGATGCGCAGAAATCCCCCCTCGAGGGCCCCGTTCAAGCATTTTGGTGACAGCGACTCAGTGTTGAAGTAATGGCATTGCATGCATCATTGATACTAGTGTTTATTTGGTAATAAAACAATTGTTTCAATGCTATTTAGGGAACAGTCAAAACAATAATTCCTCAGTAGTTGGAAGCCCTGTGGAACTGTTTGGCCTAGCGGCCTCAATGAAACAATTGTATAATGTTATCATGTTTGTATTTTTTTGTGATGTGACTACTTTTCATATTGAGGTTGCTTTCATAAACATAAAAAAATTATTTATGATCAACATATCACTACAACAACACAAGTGATTTGAAATTGTCCAAGCATGGAAATAAACTCTCATACCTGAATATGGGTTTCTTATGATGGTGACTGATATAATTATGTAGACAGTGACGAAGTTTCGATTTTCATGTTTTACATGACTTGTTGAGTACTACGTGATTGAAGATATTAGAAGAATAACAAGGTATATATCTGTAATATACAATGTCACAACTGTCTTAACCAAACTCCATAGGCACAAAACACATTTTTTCAGATTACTTACTAGACAGGATTTTTTATTACATAATGAAAATATAATCACCGCAGTTTGATTTTTACCTTTTTGTCCTCCGTAATGAGGGCAAATATAACATCACAACCAATATCAGTTTAAAACATTATTTACTTGAGCTAGCAATTCCATTTCGAGGTTGTAAGGGCAATTTCGTAGAACAAAGATAATGAAAAGATGTAGCTTAGGTTAATTTGAGTCATGGGGGATGTGTGGGATACAAACCCCTCACTCTCTCCTCCCCATCCCTAAGTCCCAGCTCCATACCCACTCTCTCCTCCCCATCCCTAAGTCCCAGCTCCATACCCACTCTCTCATCCTAACCCCAGGACTTATGTTCAATGTATAACTTGGATAAGGTTCAATAATATTAGTGAAGATCAGTGTTTTTATTCTAAAAGATGTCTATGATAAATGGAGGAGTATTTACAAGACAGGGTACCAAATATTGCAAGATGATATTTTGAAGGATGTTTCAAACTGAGATTGCGTTCTATTTTTGATTTTGATTTTTTTTGTTATAGATCATATGAAATGATATTGCTACTCCAAACACTTACAGCATTGTTTATTGTTATAGACCTCAGTCAAAATATTGAAAGGCTTGACAGTTTAGCCACTCATTAACAGAAAATATAAAAATTGCATTTTAAATTCTTTCTTTAAAACAATATTTTTGAGTTTGCTGTCAACAGATCAGCATCTGGCATCCCAATAATTTGGTAATTGATTTTATTAGAAGAAAATTATTTTGTTTTAAAATTTTCATTTATTTTTAGTTAAATTAATTATGCCTTGAATAATTCTGTCTAGACTGCTATGTCAATACATGTATTATTCTAATTTCTCATAATTTATATATATATCAAATTATAATGATTTGTTTCTTTCCTGCATAATAAATGTCCTAGAGGACTCTAAATGGCCACCTTTGTGTTAGAATTAACACTTATGCTGATAGCTAAATGATTGTGATGGGCATAAACAATAATTATACCACAATGTATGTACATTTCTGTGTCAATCATATCTAGTGTTACATGGTACTACTACCATCCAACTACACCGTCTAAATATACAATGCAAGTTCAGGTGTTGAATGTTAATTCTTAAGAAAGTTTAAAAAAAAAAGAAAAAAATGTACATGTTCGTGTGTAAATTGACAGTATCACATGTTTAATATATATTCTAATGTTAAAATACTATAAACACAATGTCATATTAAAAAATGCATTTAATGTTCAAATATGTAGTTTAAAAACAGCTGTTTACCAATGTATTGGACTTTTTCTGTCCCATAGTTCCTCTAGTCTTGACAAAAACTGGTGATAGATGATAAGGGGTATCCAGTAATACAAAAACTGGTGATCAATGATAAGGGGTATCCAGTAATACAAAAACTGGTGATAGATGATAAGGGGTATCTGGTAAAACAAAAACTGGTGATAGATGATAAGGGGTATCCAGTAATACAAAAACTGGTGATAGATGATAAGGGGTATCCGGTAAAACAAAAACTGGTCATAGATGATAAGGGGTAACCGGTAATACAAAAACTGGAGATAGATGATCAGGGCTATCCGGTAATACAAAAGCTGGTGATAGATGATAAGGTGTATCCGGTAATACAAAACCTGGTGATAGATGATAAGAGGTATCCGGTAATACAAAACCTGGTGATAGATGATAAGGGGGATCCGGTTATACAAAAACTGGTGATCAATGATAAGGGGTATCAGTAATACAAAAACTGCTGATCAATGATAAGGGGAATCCGGTAATACAAAAACTGGTGATAGATGATAAGGGGTATCCGGTTATACAAAAACTGGTGATAGATGATCAGGGGTATCCGGTAATAAGAGCAAATGAAATCTGGAATTTACAGACACTGCAAAAAGATAGGTAAATGTAGATATGTGAGAAAACAGGTCCCAAGTGTGCAGCAGATCAGTATTCATGGTTTCATCATTGTCCCAGATGGGGGAAAAGAACAAAAAAAAACTATTCTGCAAAGGTTTCCGGATCAGTCGCCTCACAAGATCATTCAATGGAATACTGCAGGTCAAATACTTCTCCATACCTGTACAGGACTATCACACATGAAATACTTCTCCATACCTGTACAGGACTATCACACATGAAATACTTCTCCATACCTGTACAGGACTATCACACATGAAGTACTCCTCCATACCTGTACAGGACTATCACACATGAAATACTTCTCCATACCTGTACCGGACTATCACACCTGAAATATGTGGAGGATGGTGATTACTGTACGTATTATACAGGTGAAATTTAAGTAGCAAGTGACATATATATATAAGAAGAGCCTCCTGTCAACTGGAGTTCAGTTGAAACTTTGTATTAATTTCATCACGAAAATCAGTTCAAAAAAAAAGAAAGGAAAAAGTTATTTTAAATGAGTATAGTATATTTATTTAAATATTGTTCACTATTCTTATACATATTTAAATATGTATTGAATATTCTTACCAATGATGACTGTTGGCTTCGAACCCGACATTCTCTCCTCAAATATATTTAGCAAATATGTAAATGTTGATACCTATGTGTTTACATGCGTGGCAGTTATACTGTCTGGATTTCGGGCCGTAAAGACTCTTTCATTCATGTTCATAATTAATAAAATTCGTGTGCATATTGGCGTCTAAAAGACCCAAAATAGACGCTGTTTAAAATAATAAACCAGTAATAATCTAAAAATAATTAAGTTCAGCTAACAATTTGTCGGGAATTAATTTAAAACATCTCGTATGTAATTAAAACTCGGATATCTACTATGCGCGGTGTACCAGTTTAAAAACAAAACTTGAGATGTGAACGATGTTACATGAGTAATGGGTTTGGTGTAGATCTAGTCACCTTTTACCGGCTGGAATTGCATGTACGCTTTAATTAATCTCACTAACCTCGATGATGTTTTTAATTATTTCTCAACGGCGACAGAAAAATATGCATTATACAATAGCAAATTCCTGGTGTTTGTCTGTGTATGTGTTATGGCTGTCTCAGTTTGCTTTGTCTGACGTGTCTGTGTATGTGTTATGGCTGTCTCAGTTTGCTTTGTCTGATGTGTCTGTGTATGTGTTATGGCTGTCTCAGTTTGATTTGTCTGACGTGTCTGTGTATGTGTTATGGCTGTCTCATTTTGCTTTGTCTGACGTGTCTGTGTATGTGTTATGGCTGTCTCAGTTTGCTTTGTCTGACGTGTCTGTGTATGTGTTATGGCTGTCTCAGTTTGCTTTGTCTGACGTGTCTGTGTATGTGTTATGGCTGTCTCAGTTTGCTTTGTCTGACGTGTCTGTGTATGTGTTATGGCTGTCTCAGTTTGCTTTGTCTGACGTGTCTGTGTATGTGTTATGGCTGTCTCAGTTTGCTTTGTCTGACGTGTCTGTGTATGTGTTATGGCTGTCTCAGTTTGCTTTGTCTGACGTGTCTGTGTATGTGTTATGGCTGTCTCAGTTTGCTTTGTCTGACGTGTCTGTGTATGTGTTATGGCTGTCTCAGTTTGCTTTGTCTGACGTGTCTGTGTATGTGTTATGGCTGTCTCAGTTTGCTTTGTCTGACGTGTCTGTGTATGTGTTATGGCTGTCTCAGTTTGCTTTGTCTGACGTGTCTGTGTATGTGTTATGGCTGTCTCAGTTTGCTTTGTCTGACGTGTCTGTGTATGTGTTATGGCTGTCTCAGTTTGCTTTGTCTGACGTGTCTGTGTATGTGTTATGGCTGTCTCAGTTTGCTTTGTCTGACGTGTCTGTGTATGTGTTATGGCTGTCTCAGTTTGCTTTGTCTGACGTGTCTGTGTATGTGTTATGGCTGTCTCAGTTTGCTTTGTCTGACGTGTCTGTGTATGTGTTATGGCTGTCTCAGTTTGCTTTGTCTGACGTGTCTGTGTATGTGTTATGGCTGTCTCAGTTTGCTTTGTCTGACGTGTCTGTGTATGTGTTATGGCTGTCTCAGTTTGCTTTGTCTGACGTGTCTGTGTATGTGTTATGGCTGTCTCAGTTTGCTTTGTCTGACGTGTCTGTGTATGTGTTATGGCTGTCTCAGTTTGCTTTGTCTGACGTGTCTGTGTATGTGTTATGGCTGTCTCAGTTTGCTTTGTCTGACGTGTCTGTGTATGTGTTATGGCTGTCTCAGTTTGCTTTGTCTGACGTGTCTGTGTATGTGTTATGGCTGTCTCAGTTTGCTTTGTCTGACGTGTCTGTGTATGTGTTATGGCTGTCTCAGTTTGCTTTGTCTGACGTGTCTGTGTATGTGTTATGGCTGTCTCAGTTTGCTTTGTCTGACGTGTCTGTGTATGTGTTATGGCTGTCTCAGTTTGCTTTGTCTGACGTGTCTGTGTATGTGTTATGGCTGTCTCAGTTTGCTTTGTCTGACGTGTCTGTGTATGTGTTATGGCTGTCTCAGTTTGCTTTGTCTGACGTGTCTGTGTATGTGTTATGGCTGTCTCAGTTTGCTTTGTCTGACGTGTCTGTGTATGTGTTATGGCTGTCTCAGTTTGCTTTGTCTGACGTGTCTGTGTATGTGTTATGGCTGTCTCAGTTTGCTTTGTCTGACGTGTCTGTGTATGTGTTATGGCTGTCTCAGTTTGCTTTGTCTGACGTGTCTGTGTATGTGTTATGGCTGTCTCAGTTTGCTTTGTCTGACGTGTCTGTGTATGTGTTATGGCTGTCTCAGTTTGCTTTGTCTGACGTGTCTGTGTATGTGTTATGGCTGTCTCAGTTTGCTTTGTCTGACGTGTCTGTGTATGTGTTATGGCTGTCTCAGTTTGCTTTGTCTGACGTGTCTGTGTATGTGTTATGGCTGTCTCAGTTTGCTTTGTCTGACGTGTCTGTGTATGTGTTATGGCTGTCTCAGTTTGCTTTGTCTGACGTGTCTGTGTATGTGTTATGGCTGTCTCAGTTTGCTTTGTCTGACGTGTCTGTGTATGTGTTATGGCTGTCTCAGTTTGCTTTGTCTGACGTGTCTGTGTATGTGTTATGGCTGTCTCAGTTTGCTTTGTCTGACGTGTCTGTGTATGTGTTATGGCTGTCTCAGTTTGCTTTGTCTGACGTGTCTGTGTATGTGTTATGGCTGTCTCAGTTTGCTTTGTCTGACGTGTCTGTGTATGTGTTATGGCTGTCTCAGTTTGCTTTGTCTGACGTGTCTGTGTATGTGTTATGGCTGTCTCAGTTTGCTTTGTCTGACGTGTCTGTGTATGTGTTATGGCTGTCTCAGTTTGCTTTGTCTGACGTGTCTGTGTATGTGTTATGGCTGTCTCAGTTTGCTTTGTCTGACGTGTCTGTGTATGTGTTATGGCTGTCTCAGTTTGCTTTGTCTGACGTGTCTGTGTATGTGTTATGGCTGTCTCAGTTTGCTTTGTCTGACGTGTCTGTGTATGTGTTATGGCTGTCTCAGTTTGCTTTGTCTGACGTGTCTGTGTATGTGTTATGGCTGTCTCAGTTTGCTTTGTCTGACGTGTCTGTGTATGTGTTATGGCTGTCTCAGTTTGCTTTGTCTGACGTGTCTGTGTATGTGTTATGGCTGTCTCAGTTTGCTTTGTCTGACGTGTCTGTGTATGTGTTATGGCTGTCTCAGTTTGCTTTGTCTGACGTGTCTGTGTATGTGTTATGGCTGTCTCAGTTTGCTTTGTCTGACGTGTCTGTGTATGTGTTATGGCTGTCTCAGTTTGCTTTGTCTGACGTGTCTGTGTATGTGTTATGGCTGTCTCAGTTTGCTTTGTCTGACGTGTCTGTGTATGTGTTATGGCTGTCTCAGTTTGCTTTGTCTGACGTGTCTGTGTATGTGTTATGGCTGTCTCAGTTTGCTTTGTCTGACGTGTCTGTGTATGTGTTATGGCTGTCTCAGTTTGCTTTGTCTGACGTGTCTGTGTATGTGTTATGGCTGTCTCAGTTTGCTTTGTCTGACGTGTCTGTGTATGTGTTATGGCTGTCTCAGTTTGCTTTGTCTGACGTGTCTGTGTATGTGTTATGGCTGTCTCAGTTTGCTTTGTCTGACGTGTCTGTGTATGTGTTATGGCTGTCTCAGTTTGCTTTGTCTGACGTGTCTGTGTATGTGTTATGGCTGTCTCAGTTTGCTTTGTCTGACGTGTCTGTGTATGTGTTATGGCTGTCTCAGTTTGCTTTGTCTGACGTGTCTGTGTATGTGTTATGGCTGTCTCAGTTTGCTTTGTCTGACGTGTCTGTGTATGTGTTATGGCTGTCTCAGTTTGCTTTGTCTGACGTGTCTGTGTATGTGTTATGGCTGTCTCAGTTTGCTTTGTCTGACGTGTCTGTGTATGTGTTATGGCTGTCTCAGTTTGCTTTGTCTGACGTGTCTGTGTATGTGTTATGGCTGTCTCAGTTTGCTTTGTCTGACGTGTCTGTGTATGTGTTATGGCTGTCTCAGTTTGCTTTGTCTGACGTGTCTGTGTATGTGTTATGGCTGTCTCAGTTTGCTTTGTCTGACGTGTCTGTGTATGTGTTATGGCTGTCTCAGTTTGCTTTGTCTGACGTGTCTGTGTATGTGTTATGGCTGTCTCAGTTTGCTTTGTCTGACGTGTCTGTGTATGTGTTATGGCTGTCTCAGTTTGCTTTGTCTGACGTGTCTGTGTATGTGTTATGGCTGTCTCAGTTTGCTTTGTCTGACGTGTCTGTGTATGTGTTATGGCTGTCTCAGTTTGCTTTGTCTGACGTGTCTGTGTATGTGTTATGGCTGTCTCAGTTTGCTTTGTCTGACGTGTCTGTGTATGTGTTATGGCTGTCTCAGTTTGCTTTGTCTGACGTGTCTGTGTATGTGTTATGGCTGTCTCAGTTTGCTTTGTCTGACGTGTCTGTGTATGTGTTATGGCTGTCTCAGTTTGCTTTGTCTGACGTGTCTGTGTATGTGTTATGGCTGTCTCAGTTTGCTTTGTCTGACGTGTCTGTGTATGTGTTATGGCTGTCTCAGTTTGCTTTGTCTGACGTGTCTGTGTATGTGTTATGGCTGTCTCAGTTTGCTTTGTCTGACGTGTCTGTGTATGTGTTATGGCTGTCTCAGTTTGCTTTGTCTGACGTGTCTGTGTATGTGTTATGGCTGTCTCAGTTTGCTTTGTCTGACGTGTCTGTGTATGTGTTATGGCTGTCTCAGTTTGCTTTGTCTGACGTGTCTGTGTATGTGTTATGGCTGTCTCAGTTTGCTTTGTCTGACGTGTCTGTGTATGTGTTATGGCTGTCTCAGTTTGCTTTGTCTGACGTGTCTGTGTATGTGTTATGGCTGTCTCAGTTTGCTTTGTCTGACGTGTCTGTGTATGTGTTATGGCTGTCTCAGTTTGCTTTGTCTGACGTGTCTGTGTATGTGTTATGGCTGTCTCAGTTTGCTTTGTCTGACGTGTCTGTGTATGTGTTATGGCTGTCTCAGTTTGCTTTGTCTGACGTGTCTGTGTATGTGTTATGGCTGTCTCAGTTTGCTTTGTCTGACGTGTCTGTGTATGTGTTATGGCTGTCTCAGTTTGCTTTGTTTGACGGTCAGCAGCGACATACAAGAATAACAAGATTTTTTATTTCACATCGCAGATTTAAAACAGTCAACATTAGCACGGTACTATTCTTGCGACAAATAAGGGAACTTAATGGTTAGATAAATGATTTTTATATACCATGTATTTGTTTCCAGTGATTATTTTACATTTTCATGCATCTCATTTCCTAATGAACCCCACAAAATTATTATTTTAAATCCTCGCTTACAAATATTGCAGTAATTTGTAGACGTCAAAATCATTCAAGTTCACAAAGATTGTGTTAGGAACGCAAAGATCAGGTTGTCTGGGATAATCCAAGAAATAATTTGAAGATCAACGCAAAAGAGAAAAACGTTAATTCATTTGCTGCTATAAGTGAAAAAAAGACGTCAACAGTAGATGGTTTCGCGAATATGGTGCATTGTAGATACGTGAGGACGTGGCTTGAGGTTCCAACCAGCTTCACATCAATTAACTATAAAGTAGCTCAACAAAACTACACCTACCATAGACAGTTGTCGTAGATGAGTTCTCAAAGTCGTAGGAGCTTCAAACAGACCAGAACAGGAAGGAAGAGATCAGTACAATGTCAGGGGGGAGGCAGTGTATTCTTGAATCTGGAACGCAAGGGGTTGGCTTTTTTTTAATTTACAGAAGGACAACACACAAGAAAGGCGGCAAATGGTACAAAAAGAATCGTTGGAGAAGAGAGGGAATATGTAAAACTTTGTTTACTGGAAGTACAGAACAGATGGATTCGCTCCTCATTCCTGATTTTGTCTGTTAAGGCATTCAGTTCAGATGTAGGCACAACGGCGTATTGGGGTCCTAGCAGGTGTCCTTTAGAATAGTAGGTAGGTGCACCCTACATTATGTCATCCGTCCTCCAGCCTTCTATGCAAATTCATGAATAGGATAAACAAGAAACGTTATTCTTACGTCCAATATATTTCAACCAACATATGGTGTAACAAACAATAGGGTAATTAAAACAACAAATATACTAATATTTTTTCATGCAATATAATGTATGCTAAACTAAGCATAACAATGTGAGGTATTAAACTACACAACATGGGTATTTTTTGCGATATATGTACACAGTACAAAAATATGGCGTTTAAGTAACATTTTAGCATAATATAAAAAACACAAAAATAGTTATATAAGTCCCTATTATGATTATTATACAATCACAAAATAAAAATTTGAAGGAAGTGATATTGAGCAAATTTTACCAAAGAAGTGTTGACAACATGTAGTCTGACCAGCGCTACAAACCTGCTGTCTAATTAGTTAACGAAACTAGTTGATACATAAGCGACTTTTAGTTAACAAAATATAATATTTGCTTCATTCAGTGATGATAAATCAGGATTGTAAAACAAAAACCCACACAGAAGACAACACTAATTCCCCTCCTGTGGTTCGAATTGCTTAAACATTACGGTCGTGTACACGTGTTGTTAATGTGTAATACATGTAGATGATTATTAACTAAGTACGTACATGAAGTCCCTTTGGTAAAACAAACAGCTCTTAGCTCTTTATCATTTACTTACGTCTTCTGCTACGTATACTGTAACTATGAACCCCTATTGCGTATTGCAGAGTTATCTTCTCTTGGGAGCAGGTATTGATTGTTACGTCACTTGTTTGTGAGAGTAACGTAATCGATTTTTGAGAAAACGACGTAATTTTCTCACACAGACCAATGACGTAACAATCAATACATGCTCACAAGAGAAGATAACTCTGCAATACGCAAAGACGGAATAAAAGAACATTAATAGTATTTACATTTTTTAATTTTATCTGATAATAACTGATTGGTAATATGAGTATTATTACTTTAAGTCAGAATACAGCGGAAATTATCTTCTGTTAGGAAACCAAAGACACATCCTGGTGTAAGATCACAATTCCTACTATACAAATGAGATAAACTACATTTAAGCTTTAAGTAACCTGGTCTGTTTTACTGTCTTCCATTTGTTAGATCTAATATTAAATAGTTAACGGATGGATTTTCCGTCACAAGTGCTGGCAGATTATTCCATAGTCGGAGCTGTTAACCCCATTCTAACGACGTCTGAGGTAATATATTCACATATAAGTTACTGTTTCGGGTATAATACATATGATTGTCAGAAACTCTATAAGTTCTAGTAAACATAAAGGGAATTTGTTATGAACCATGAATATAAAAATGTATGGTTTTATAATGATGCGGCGTTCACCTCGATTTTCTCATCCAATATTACATGCAATGCTTGCAAGTCTTGTACCTTAAATGGGTATGACTACTTCCAGTTAAATAGTTTTATAAATAATTAAGTGGTATGATATGGTTTACATGGAAATCTATAATAGTTATGCTGCCATCAATAATAAGGTTGCCATGTCAGATACGAGAATACTGAAGACATGTAAACAATTTTCTGTTATATAACATCTGAATAAATATAAACAACTGTTTTAAATTTCTGTACACAATTGTTGTTATACTGAACCTCTGTGTGTTACTATTGACTACCACACATAGGAAGTCGTACCTGTCACTAACACCACACCTGCAGTTAAACTTTGCAGCACAATACCGCGGTTTGTTTGTTAGCCTCATATCTAACAAGCACAGTTTATAACACGACAAGTAGGTAAGTGCAGGAAATTATATACATGTAACAAGCTAGGCTTTAAGCATTGTCGAATCGAAGTACTCTCCGATTAGTGGCATTGTGGAAGTAAATATAACGTTTTATAAAATAGTATAGCGTTTTCCTGGCTGAATTTGTTGAAGATACACGTACATTTGTTTGTATATATAATGATTTTCATTAATGTGTTGTAATAACTTATAATAAGCTGACAAATAATTGTTTTAGCTTACCTGTTCCGAAGTACCTGGGTAAGGTAATGCCGTACCGCAGCGTCCGTCGTCCATCCGTTCGTCAACTTTTCCTTTAAAACGCTACTGGTCATGAACAGCTTAATGGATTTTGACTAAATTGGGCCTGGATCATCCTTGGGCAAAGGGGATTTAATCTTTTATATGGTGGAGAGGGGCGGGGCCCAATAGGGGGATTTGAGGTTTAAATCTGTAAAATACATCTTCTTTTGTACCAGTGGAGAGATTTTATCCAAAGGGGGGTGGGGGTCCCCAAAAGACTAACATTTTCAAACTAACAATGCACTGAAGGATACTTTATGATGCAACCGAAACTAGGGATCATGTACTACAGTATACATATACAAATCCCTTGCTTTGGTTAGTTATCAGATATGTACAGACAAATCAACAGCCAGAAGCCATCGCGAGCAATGATATTTTCCAGACATAAAATGTGTTCATCTTAGAATAAAAGTGTCTTATAACTTTTGTATACCAAAACTATTTTGATTATGGATGGACTAGTTCCTGAACTACCAGTGACAAAAATATACATCCAAAATATGTGGTGAAACATATTCAAAGAAGGGATCAAATGACCATATGGTCTATACATCAAAATTCATGACTATATGTATGTTCTAACCATTATGATTGAAAACTGACAGAAAAGATGAAACAAATTGTTCCAGTTTGGATGACATGAGTATTTAATCAACAGAGAAGATGTTTAGAAAAGATTCGATGTTTGATTCCTTTTCAAGATGGCCACCAAAACATTCATTTTACTGCCCAATCAGTTGTCAGGTTCATAGACAACTATCAATGGAATTCAGACATTATGTGTTTGTTGGCTACTTTGTTTATATATATATATATATATATAGGTTAGACGCTGTATCAACAGCTGATGACATTTACAGGAACTGTTTTGCAAGAAGCAAAAGTATGAAATGTGTTCGAATGGCAGACTTGGAAAAAGAAGTAGGACAAAAATTATGCACGGCTTTAATTTTATTTTCAAACTGGTGATTCTAGATTACCAAGAAAATAACTTATTTCAAGCTTTGTCGGAACTTTTTAGCCCTTGGGTGCAACTATTTTGGATTTTGAAGATGGCTATGATAGCCAAGATAATAAAGAAAACTTGATGTACTAAGGCACATTCCCATAGTTCTTTGACCAACCTGGCATTTGCAGTAGTTATCTTCTATAGGATTATTATCATTTGGAGTGGTATACGGAATCCAAACATTATATTTAGCATGATTTTTGTGTCTGGAACAAATCTGACAACGGATGAGTTCTGGATAGTGCTGATACACCCATTTTTCATAATCTTTATGAATTTTGACATTGCTCTCTTGGAGAGAGCTAGTTGTTTTCACCCTCTGAACCCAACTTTTTTTAAGTAGAAACTGCATTTGATGTGCAGGTTCTCTGTACATGTCTTTTCTGTCAGTTTCCGGGGATCTTTGATAAATTGGTCCCCGTATCCAATTGAGACATGTAGTCACAATCTTTAGCACTTCCTAAATTATATCAATGAAACAATTTGATATTAATTGAGTTTTATAATTACCCAAAGCATAAGACGGCCATGATACAATCCATCAGGATTTAGTAACTGTTTTGTCAATGTTAGACGTAGCTTGCAGACTTAAGATATGAGGGCATATTGGTATTGATACCAGATGCCTCTAACATTGGCAGGACATCTCTAAAGCCACGATCAACGTCTACATTGTCGTCTTGCTCCAACCTTGTGAGCTTGTCCATGATTTGTTTGTAATGCTTGCCTCATTTTGGCTTCCAGAGAATGGTCCTACTGTGTCCGAAATGTAGAGCTATGGTCATGAATTTAAGATAATGACGCTCCTTCTGGCCACCGTAAGACATCCTCTGAAGCTTATTGTCAGCATTTTACTGCCTTAATAAAAACATGTACCTATGTATCTATTAAGGCAGTAACTTTGTCTCCAAAGAGTGTTTCTGAGAATAAAGTATTGTGTGAAAGTATATGTTCCCTACTCAAATGTTAAGGACCAAGGAACACTGGAACTATATATTTACTCCATGCTTGTACAGCAGAATAAAAGGTTTTTGAAATACCAGGCAGAGAAATGCAAAAACGAGCGGAACACTTAGTTACAAAAGATATCAATTTTCTTCATAACCCAAAACAGTAAAAGAGCATTTTGTGTAGTTTTGGTCTATACTGAAGAAGAAAGAAGAGTGGCAAAGTATGAATTGATTTTAAGAAACGGTTCTTTGATCAACCTGTCCAAGCTTTGCAGTCAGGGTCATCCAAGAGACAAAAATTGAGAGTGAAGGCTGATTGATTCTTTAATAAGATGTACGACACTTCTAAAAGGTCATCAATTATTTGAGATGACTTATTTCATAATTGAGAATTCGAATACTCTCTTACTTATAGTATAACCTGTGTACAAGAGTTCAGATCATTGCAAATAAGAATAAATGAGAATACATGTGATGACGCAGAACACCAATTAACTGATGCCTGGCACGTTTTTGCAGAATTGTTGATTTGTTTCCCTTCCAATTAAAATTGTTAAAACAAAGACAACATTTTTTATTTGAACAGGTCCTTGTTTGTTAACAGAAGAAAACTTCTAGTAGTTTCATCTTCAAAACATTCTGTTTCAGATTCTCTTTCGCGTACCTCATGTAGCACTTCGGACCAATACTGACTTCTTCATTTGATCAATGTATGCCACTTTTAGTCAATATAACCAAAAGCCATTTATATTATGGAATTCTTTTTACATTTCGTGTACCTTTACATTCACACGATTCACAAGATATGATGGCGACCTTCACCAATACATTAACAAATGAGTATGAAATATCCCCTAAAATCAATGTAAAAACGAAAGTCTGATGATAAAACGTATAAGAACAAATTCTCAAAAGTGACAAGGATATTACATTTGATCTTAATATTGATTGGTAACAAAAACTTTATCAATCACGCCAAGTAATGAAGCAAATTTCAGTTTAATAACTGTTGTGACCTAACATGCACTGAAATGTTTATTGTAGGCTTGCAACGAATTTCATTACCAATTACCTGTAAGCAGGTGCATTGCTTTTTGGTGGACGCCAGGGAGGTGTCTTATGCCCTTACCTTTTTAGTTACACAGGGTACTTTGTTGTGCGAAATGAATACTTACCACCACTTTCCTTTAAACTGCATTTTGGCATAAATATTTGAAATAACACCACTTCTTCATACTATGAAAGGTTTTGGTATACAAGAATAATATGAATGGAAATTCCTATATTTTACATTAAAATGTTCACAAAATGTTCGATTAAACTCACATTCTGGATAATAAACATTTTATTAAAGCACTACTTGAAGCAAAATGTTCTTTCCTAAGTATTACGATGCAAAAACTGCGATTTTTAGGTCACCTGAGACAAAGTCTCAAGTGACCTTTTGCGATCGACTTTAGTCCTGCGTCGTGCGTCCGTAAACAATTTACATTTTCGACTTCCTCTCCAAAACCCCTGAACCAATTTCAATGAAATTTTGCAGAAACCTTCCATGTGCCCAAAGGTAAACCAAAATTGTAAATCATATGGTCTCCAGCCCCCAGGGGCATGAGGGGCGGGGCCAAAAAGGGTCAAATTGACTAAAATTTCAAAAATCATATTCTCAATATCCAGATATGGAAGCATCAAATACTCTTCATAGATGGAAGGTTTCAAGGTGCTTTACCAAAATTCAGCTGACTGACAGAAACATTATTTGTACATAGTACACATTTTACCCAGATCGTACACACTACTTTTGCATTACATGCAGTTCAAGTTACCTTTGTTACAAAATGATTTCTTTTTCATTTGGCAACATCGATAACATCAGTTTTTACATAACTCAGGTGATCGTTATAGCCCATGGGCCTCTTGTTGTTTCAGAAAAGTACTTTCAAGCTGATATTCCATTTTTCGACCCCCATGCTGTAATTAGGTTAATTAATCATCTAAATAATTAGTAAAGTGATTCAAAGTAATAACATCAGATTAATAAAGGATTGAAAAGAGTTAAAACAGCAGCATAGAGCTCGTAGCACTTCTGAAACAAACGTTATGCGGGGGCAGGCTCCTATGTAAACTTAACATATCTGGAAATAGTCCCTCTGACCTGGAGCATTCTTGGGCAAAGGGGACTTTTTAGGTCACTTTGGACAAAGTCTCAAGTGACCTATTGCGATCGCCTTTTGTCCGGCGTCGTCCGTCGTGCTTCTTTAAACAACTTACATTTTCTACTTCTTCTTCAAATTCAATGAAATTTTGCAGAAACCTTCCATGGCCAAGGGTCAACAAAAAAAAAGATTGGCTGATTTGGTCCCCAGCCCCCAGGGGCCTGAGGGGCGGGGCCAAAAAGGGTCAAATTGACTAAAATTTCAAAAATCTTCATCTCAAGACCCAAATATGGTAGAATCAAATACTCTTCACAGATGGAAGGGTCTTAAGATGCTTTACCAAAATTGTGAATTTCATGACCCTGGGGTCATACGTTTTCACCTGGGGAGGGGGTAAACTTTACTATAGTTTATATTGGGAAATCACATTTTGGACCAACATTTGTTTAATTTCCATTAGGAGTGATTCAATTTAGGTTAGCATTATAAGTATTGGGTAGCAGTTTGATGGTATGTACATATGAGCCCTGACTGACCCCCCGGGGCTGATGGTAGATATTGAATAAGATGGTTTTATTGTTTTTTGTCACTTTGAATAATATTTCTGGGAAAAACAAAATCAACTCTCTGTATAAATATATCAGGTGACCGTTAAGGCCCATTGGCCTCTTGTTATATAAACGTAGGGTGTTGCTCCTCTTGGGGCAGAGGGGCAGGACACAAAATTCCTTCTGTTTCTGTACCATTTTAGGAATTTTAATCAAATTGTGCCCCGAGCATCCTTGGGCGAAGGAGATTCAATTTTGTATAAACAGGGAGGGATGACCCTCTGGGTGCATGGGGCGGGGTCCAATAGGAGAATTTGCGGTTTAATCTGTAAAATCCCCTCTTCTTCTTTACTATTGGAGGATTTTTTTCTAAAATGGTTTCGGAGCATCCTGTGGCCAAGGAGACTCACTTGTGTATAAATGAAGGGTGTGGCCCCTCTAGGCGCCGATCCCGAACTATTCTAATATAGTACACATTTGGAGGTCATAGATGTGAGATGTTTGGTCAAAAGCGTTTTATGACATGTAAGTGATATATGCCCGTTGGTCATCTATATACAAGCGTCCGTCTAATTGGTCTGTTAAATGTTTTAAGACGCACGCTACTTTAATTCCTAAGTCCATATGATTTGAGACAAAAAATGCAAATAATTTTAGTAAATTATGGGATTTTCATTATAATACTTCATGTAACAAATATACCACTGTAGTCAAGAGCGCAATTATGACAGCGCTATAAAACTGATTAATTAAACTATAAAATAACAACAATTATGTACCTCAGAAAGATTAGGTTAATAGGAACTTGGACACGAGCTCATGTATCAAACAGTCTCGTATAAAAATAATATTATAGAAAAACGGCATGAAAACTAAACTGTATATCATAAGGCGTGGGATGTATGTTTGTACATCACGAACCCAACGGCGCGGAACACTAATTTCCATACATCTCTCTACTGTTGTAAAGTTAAAAAATCTTCTGTGATCATTAACACGTGCTCACGTAGGTAGACGTATCGTATCAAATCATTCTTACAAGAATGACTATATGTGTTTCCGATTCAGAATCTCAAGCTATCTATGTCGTTCTAATCAAACATCCTTTACGAGGGGAGATTTGTTTTTTTCCTCTTTGTAAAGTCAATTAAAAAAATTCCTTTTATTATATTACTATTTTACAACTATAATAAAACATATCCTCCTTCATTGATTACAGTTTTGATCCCCCTCCCTCTCAGTGAATAAAATATGTCAAATTTCCCATTAAGTGACTAAAATTTAACATTTCTCCAATCACCGGTTAAAATAGAAAAATGACTATTACATCACACCTCTTCCATCAGGGATCGTTGACCTAACGCCTTTTCCCTCGGTGATTATAATATACTGTCTTCCCCCTCATTGATTATAGTATGAAAACGTCTTCCCTCAGTGACTATAATATGTCATCTCTTCCCTCAGTGATCTATAAGATAACCTATTGCCCTCTTCAGTGACTATATGACATCGCTCCCCTTAGTGACTATAATATGTCATCTCTCCTCTCAGTGATCTACAGTATGATATGTCATTTCGCCCTTTACTGATTGTAGATAAAACATATCTCCCCTTCCATAATTATAAACTATTATCTCCCTCCTTAATGGCTATAAACTGTCAATTCTCCCCTCAGTGACTTTAATCACCTCTGCTCTCAGTGACTTTAATCACCTCTGCTCCCAGTGACTTTAATCACCTCTGCTCTCAGTGACTTTGATATATCACCTATCCTCTCAGTGTCTTTTGATATATCACATATGACCTCAGTGTCTTTGATATGTCACCTCTGACCTTAGTGTCTTCGATATATCACCTCTGCCCTCAGTGTCTTTGATATATCACCTCTCCTCTCTGTGTCTTAGATATATCACCTCTGACCTCAGTGTCTTTGATATATCAACTCTGACCTCAGTGTCTTTGATATATCACCTCTCTCCTCAGTGTCTTTGATATATCACCTCTGCCCTCAGTGTCTTTGATATATCACCTCTCCCCTCTGTGTCTTAGATATATCACCTCTGACCTCAGTGTCTTTGATATATCAACTCTGACCTCAGTGTCTTTGATATATCACCTCTGACCTCAGCGTCTTTGATATATCACCTCTCATCTCAGTGTCTTTGACAAGATACCTCTGACCTCAGTGTCTTTGATATATCACCTCTCATCTCAGTTTCTTTGACAAGATACCTCTGACCTCAGTGTCTTTGATATGTCACCTCTGACCTTAGTGTCTTCGATATATCACCTCTGCCCTCAGGGTCTTTGATATATCACCTCTCCTCTCTGTGTCTTAGATATATCACCTCTGACCTCAGTGTCTTTGATATATCAACTCTGACCTCAGTGTCTTTGATATATCACCTCTCATCTCAGTTTCTTTGACAAGATACCTCTGACCTCAGTGTCTTTGATATATCACCTCTCATCTCAGTGTCTTTGACAAGATACCTCTGACCTCAGTGTCTTTGATATGTCACCTCTGACCTCAGTGTCTTTGATATATCACCTCTGTCCTCAGTGTCTTTGATATATCACCTCTGCCCTCAGTGTCTTTGATATATCACCTCTGACCTCAATGTCTTTGATAAATCACCTCTGACCTCAGTGTCTTTGCTATATCACCTCTCCTCTCTGTGTCTTTGATATATCACCTCTGACCTCAGTGTCTTTGCTATATCACCTCTCCTCTCTGTGTCTTTGATATATCACCTCTGACCTCAGTGTCTTTGATATATCACCTCTCCTCTCAGTGTCTTTGATATATCTCCTCTCATCTCAGTGTCTTTGACATGTTACCCCTGACCTCAGTGTCTTTTATATGTCACCTCTGACCTTAGTGTCTTTGATATATCACCTCTGACCTCAGTGTCTTTGATATATCACCTCTGCCCTCAGTGTCTTTGATAAATCACCTCTGACCTCAAGGTCTTTGATAAATCACCTCTGACCTCAGTGTCATTGCTATATCACCTCTACCCTCAGTGTCTTTGATATGTTACCTCTGATCTCAGTGTCTTTGATATATCACCTCTGCCCTCAGTGGCTTTGCTATATCACCTCTGACCTCAGTGTCTTTGATATATCACCTCTCATCTCAGTGTCTTTGACAAGTTACCTCTGACCTCAGTGTCTTTGATATGTCTCCTCTGACCTCAGTGTCTTTGATATATCACCTCTCATCTCAGTGTCTTTGACATGTTACCCCTGACCTCAGCGTCTTTTATATGTCACCTCTGACCTTAGTGTCTTTGATATATCTCCTCTGACCTCAGTGTCTTTGATATATCACCTCTCATCTCAGTGTCTTTGACATGTTACCCCTGACCTCAGTGTCTTTTATATGTCACCTCTGACCTTAGTGTCTTTGATATATCTCCTCTGACCTCAGTGTCTTTGATATATCACCTCTCCTCTCAGTGTCTTTAATATATCACCTCTCATCTCAGTGTCTTTGATAAATCACCTCTGCTCTCAGTGTCTTTGCTATATCACCTCTGCCCTCAATGTCTTTGCTATATCTCCTCTGCCCTCAGTGTCTTTGCTATATCACCTCTCCTCTCTGTGTCTTAGATATATCACCTCTGACCTCAGTGTCTTTGATATATCACCTCTCATCTCAGTGTCTTTGACAAGATACCTCTGACCTCAGTGTCTTTGATATATCACCTCTCCTCTCAGTGTCTTTAATATATCACCTCTCATCTCAGTGTCTTTGATAAATCAGCTCTGCTCTCAGTGTCTTTGCTATATCACCTCTGCCCTCAGTGGCTTTGATATATCACCTCTGACCTCAGTGTCTTTAATACATCACCTCTCAACTCAGTGTCTTTGATATATCACCCCTGCTTTCAGTGTCTTTGATATATCACCTCTGCCCTCAGATATATCACCTCTGACCTCAGTGTCTTTGATATACCACCTCTCCTCTCAGTGTCTTTAATATATCACCTCTCATCCCAGTGTCTTTGATAAATCACCTCTGCTCTCAGTGTCTTTGCTATATCGCCTCTGCCCTCAATGTCTTTGCTATATCACCTCTGACCTCAGTGTCTTTGATATATCACCTCTCCTCTCAGTGTCTTTGATATATCACCTCTCATCTCAGTGTCTTTGACAAGTTACCTCTGACCTCAGTGTCTTTGATATGTCTCCTCTGACCTCAGTGTCTTTGATATATCACCTCTCCTCTCAGTGTCTTTAATATATCACCTCTCATCTCAGTGTCTTTGATAAATCACCTCTGCTCTCAGTGTCTTTGCTATATCGCCTCTGCCCTCAATGTCTTTGCTATATCACCTCTGCCCTCAATGTCTTTACTATATCACCTCTGCCCTCATGATATATCACCTCTGACCTCAGTGTCTTTGATACATCACCTCTGACCTCAATGTCTTTGATAAATCCCCTCTGACCTCAGTGTCTTTGCTATATCACCTCTGCCCTCAATGTCTTTGCTATATCTCCTCTGCCCTCAGTGTCTTTGCTATATCACCTCTGACCTCAGTGTCTTTGCTATATCTCCTCTGCCCTCAGTATCTTTGCTATCACCTCTGACCTCAGTGTCTTTGCTATATCCCCTCTGCCCTCACTTTGACCTCAGTGTCTTTGATACATCACCTCTGACCTCAATGTCTTTGATAAATCACCTCCGACCTCAGTGTCTTTGCTATATCACCTCTGCCCTCAGTGTCTTTGACATATCACCTCTGACCTCAGTGTCTTTGATATATCACCTCTCCTCTCAGTGTCTTTGATATATCACCTCTCATCTCAGTGTCTTTGATATATCACCTCTGCTCTCAGTGTCTTTGCTATATCACCTCTGCACTCAATGTCTTTGCTATATCACCTCTGCCCTCAATGTCTTTGCTATATCACCTCTGACCTCAGTGTCTTTGATATATCACCTCTGACCTCAGTGTCTTTAATATATCACCTCTCAACTCAGTGTCTTTGATATATCACCCCTGCTTTCAGTGTCTTTGATATATCACCTCTGCCCTCAGTGTCCTTGATATATCACCTCTTACCTCAGTGTCTTTGATATATCACCTCTGACCTCAGTGTCTTTGTTATATCACCTCTGACCTCAGTGTCTTTGTTATATCACCTCTGCCCTCAGTGTCTTTGATATATCACCTCTGACTTCATTGTCTTTGCTATATCACCTCTGCCCTCAGTATCTTTGCTATATCACCTCTGCCCTCATTGTCTTTGCTATATCACCTCTGCCCTCAGTGTTTTTGATATATCACCTCTCCTCTCAGTTTCTTTAATATATCACCTCTGCCCTCAGTGTCTTTGCTATTTCACCTCTGCCCTCAGTGTCTTTGTTATATCACCCCTGACCTCAGTGTCTTTGTTATATCTCCTCTGCCCTGAGTGTCTTTGATATATCACCTCTGACCTCAGTGTTTTTGATATATCACCTCTCCTCTCAGTGTCTTTAATATATCACCTCTGCCCTCAGTGTCTTTGCTATATCACCTCTGCCCTCAGTGTCTTTGATATGTTACCTCTGATCTCAGTGTCTTTGATATATCACCTCTGACCTCAGTGTCTTTGATATATCACCTCTGACCTCAGTGTTTTTGATATATCACCTCTCCTCTTAGTGTCTTTAATATATCACCTCTGACCTCAGTGTCTTTGCTATATCACCTCTGACCTCAGTGTCTTTGCTATATCATCTCTGACTTCAGTGTCTTTGATATGTTACCTCTGATCTCAGTGTCTTTGATATGTTACCTCTGACCTTAGTGTCTTTGCTATATCACCTCTGACCTCAGTGTCTTTGCTATATCATCTCTGACTTCAGTGTCTTTGATATGTCACCTCTGACCTCAGTGTCTTGGCTATATCACCTCTGCCCTCAGTGTCTTTGCTATATCACCTCTGCCCTCAGTGTCTTAGATATGACACCTTTCCCCCTCAGTGATTTTGATATATCGACTCTCCCTGAAGTGTTTTTGATATGACACCTCTCCCCTTTAGTGACGTTTGCCCTTTTATGGCCAATACATCACCGATGACAATAAAGAATAGATCGAGTCTTTGTATTATCACTTAGCAGCAACAGACCTGAATTTCTATGTACATTATTAATATGGACTTTGGAGTTTGTATTGATCTCCTAGAATTTTTTTTATTCAAACATACAGATTTTACGCAAAAATGTGCATGCTTTCAAAATCCAAACGTTTGTGTAAAATTTAGAGTCTTGCTAATGCTATAAAATAAATGTCATCATTATTAAAACACAAATGTCTGCATTTAATAGTTGTGCATAGCCGAGATCTGTCTGAATAAAACTTAAATTAATTAGTTATTTTAGTCTGAGCACAACCTACCATAAATAGACACAACCTAATACCAGTTGTCCTAACCTCATTTTATAGCCTGTGTGACGTCAGTAAGTGGAAAGGTCATCATCGACATGTCTGTCGACACAAATACAGGTAAGTAATTGTTTGTTTATAACCAAAGCTTGGTTAATCATGGTGTCATTGTTTATTTACATTTCCGTATTTTTTATTATTGTGTCGTGTTTTGCACATTTTTATTATCAGACCACAAATGACGTTGCTCGGACCACGTGACATTTGATGTCACGCCCCCGGAAGTGACTAGTGGTCCGACATGACACCTCTGACTTATCGATTGTCGATAGAAGGCGATCACGTCTTGTCAAGCCTTATATTCAAATATGTAGATGTACCAAATCGCTGTGGCATATTTACGATCGAAATTGAAGACAAGTGAGAGTAGGCTATTTCCTTTGTCTTAGATGAAATATGTATTCTTAATTTTATACTTTGTCACTCTTATGTCATATGAAATTATATCCAGTCACAACTACTTTGAGTATCATGAATCCCTTTGAGTTACTTTGATATATATATATATATACATTTTCGTTAATTAACGATTCGAGTCGAACCCGCATTGGAATGCCTGGCAAATATTTATTTAAACGCAATAACATAATTGGCACATGACTGTTCTAATTGATGTTCTGAATATATCCCCTGCCTAACGGAAAAAAACCGAGTGTTTTCATTTTAGAAGTGTTTCCTGTCACCTCAGAACCTAGGTGCCAATATTGCAAATTATCGTCGGTGAAGCAATGGTGTTTCCCCTATTATTTCATGACTGCATGAAAAATGAAACTATAAATTACAATATTTACATTTGCATGGCATTGTCACTATATAGCCTCTTGGAAAGCTGCGTCGTTGATGGGACTTTAATTACCATGCATCACGAGACACAATTCTTAGCGTATTAATACAACACTGACCGGAATTACAATATCCAATATAAATAAACATGACGGCTGCTGAAATATCGCTGGGCATTGTGAGATTTGACAATGTCATTGTAAATTTATGTGCAAAATAAAATAAAAAACACTTTTATTACAACGAAAACAAGACCAAGGTCTGCAATATCGTACAAAATGCACATCGGTTGAAATCACCAATGCCGGCAATGGAAACAATATTGACGCTCATGCAACTTATCAGAAATATCGTCTGTTACACTGCACTGATCAACAGGGGGTCGTTACAAATGTCTGAAATACACATATTCTATAGACCTACTGATATGAGTCACAGCACAAATCAACATTTCAGACATTGGTAACGAACCTGTGCTCCGTCGCAAGATCACTCACTTCAAACGCTATCAGTTTCACGCGTCTCGCATCCACGGTTCCTGAGTTTCTGACAACACGTCAAATAACGAGGCTGTTATAGAATCTACCGACTGTTGTCAGGTTTCCATACAATCAACAAGTAAATTCACGCCTGGAATCTTTACAAAATGAGCAGAGAGAAAAGTTCGAATTTACTCGTGGAGGGCAAGGTCGGATTTACGGTGTTCACTGTATTTGTCCATGCGCGAAATTTGTTTCGGGGAAATTTCGAAACAATTCTAAATCTAACTTTCAGCTGAGAGTTCTATTGATAAACCAAAATCACCCTAAAGACATACCATACGCAATTGTATTGATACTGAATAGTGGAATAAAATTGTTCGTTAAAATTTCAAAGTACTACTTTGTTTGCCAATCAGCACGCGACAATACGCTGTTCAAACTATTGAACGAAATTGTGTGGACTGTCAATAAGGCGGGCATTTTTAATTTTAGATATAAATTATAAGTTAAAAAAGAACATAAGAGGCAGAGAAAACGTAAATATAAGTATTTATCACAGTTGATAAAATCTTTGTATCGATCTCTACCAAATACACTTGTGATTTTCTAACGAATCAGAAAGCACTCATTTATTGCGCGGACGTATATATTCACTCGTTGCACTCCGCGCACTCGTTAATATATTCGTCCGCGAAATAAACTCGTGCTTTCTGATTAGTTAGAAAAACACAAGTGTGGGGTCTTGCATATTGAACTGTTATTGTATGGTATTTATGATCTATTTGAACGCATTATGATTTGTTTGCTTGCAAAGCTGCGTCGTTCAAATAGATCATAAATACCATACAAAAACAGTTCAATGCTTAAAGATCACATCTGAACTTTGTGTCTTGTTTCATTTAACGCATAACCTTGCTTTTGCACTGGCAGCTTTCTGTTGTTCCATTCGGCAGGAATATACATGATTATGTCCTCATATCTACATCTATCTTAAGTGCCTAAGCTTATTAAATGGTTTTGAACCATGGTTGACCATGGTAAAACATGTCTAAAACCATAGTTTCACATACTTAACTATTAATATGTAATGATTATATTACTAGATGGTCTAATGTACACATGCCTTTTTATACTGTAATCGCTATGCACTGAATAGTGTATGCTATAACATATCATGTATTGAATTGATCGGCTGATGAGCAAAATGTTCCAGGCTTAATAAATAACTTGAACTTGAACAATACATAACAAGGTTCCACCATCTTTTGACCTTTTGCATGAAATTGCCATCCATGGTCTCCACAACCGTGGTCAATCCAGCCCGTAAACCATGGACTAACTATGGTCAATCTACCCCATAAACCATGGACTAACTATACAGTGACCATGGTCAACCCATCCCATAAACCATAAACTAAATATACTGTGACCATGGTCAATCCACCCCATAAACCATGGACTAACTTAACTATGACCATTGTCAAACAGTCGCCCAAACGTTCCACTTCCAGCATACACGCAAACATGATACACGTGGTGTAAGTCCTTATATAACCGTAGCTGTTGATAGGATATTTATCCTAATAGACATAATTCACGATCGTGAAAATAGGTGTATTGAGCTATAAATATGTATACTGCTTATTTCTATACTGTAGTCTCATCTGCTATTTTGTTATTCTATAGAGGGAAACGTTTATATGAAGAAGCAATTACTTTTGTATTGTATTTCGTTCTAAACTTTGTGTCTTTCTCACAACTTTCCCTCCTTTCTGTTGGTTTTCTTTACCTGAATGTCTAGTTGACTGTTAGTCTATATACCTCGACACATTTCAATCAATATCTAGTCAGTTAAAGTAGCGAAATATCTAGTTACCATCCCTATACGATGAGAGAAAGAGATTAAGCCATATTTTAAACAAACACAAAACAACAAAAACGCAACCAGGCAAAAGATCAAATATAGACAAGTTTGATTTTTTCTCTTTATTTTTTATTATACATGTTGCACAGCGTTCTCACATTCAAGTTATTGGAACTACATTATGTTTGTTTCAAAACAGTTCAAAACAGTTCAAAACAGATGACTGTTTTAGCATCGCAACAGTCACGGTGTTATGAGAAAGAGTTTCAATAAAGAAACATGACAAACACAGCTAGGAGACTTGTTTGTATAAGAAATGATTTAATAAGAGTTCATTAAAACCCAAACAGCTGTCTTTTAATATTTATTTATACTCATATTGATACTATTTTCACAAACTTAAATTGCTTTAAATAGAATGATAAAATTCATGTTTCATTAGATGGATTCGTAGAGCAATATAAATATCCAAAATTTAGTAAATTGATATTAAGTGCTTAGAAAGTCCAAATCTGCCTCGAGCGCTTGATGGTGTTCATAAAAACGACACAACAGTAAAGAATAATTAAAACATGAACCGCCTTTCTCAGGTCGTCCATAACTAGGCGTTGTCGTTGTATTTGGTCAGAGGTTTTCCCATTGTCTCACTCCCTTGTGATACAAGGTAAATATTTTTGTTTTGTTTGGAATCCTTTGGCGTAGATGATTGCATAATGAGAGAACTAATTAAACTTGTGAATGTGTTGTTAAACATGTACCTTCTCATCTGTCCAGCCCAGGTAACGCAGGTAGCTGTCCGGAAACAGGTAAGACCATGAAAGCGAAGATGGCACAGAGTTGACAGCTGATCATGATGGCAAAGTCATGCGCTGTTCGTCACCAGTGTATGCGTGTGTCGACAGCCGGAGAGCGATCCCAATAGAATCACTGTCTCAACACCGACCAGCACTTCAAGTTCAGGGGAGTCACACTTTACAGGGCCAAACTTAACACACCAGAAAACAGGAGAACACATAAAACAATATCGTCTTTGATGGGAGGTAAGTTAGACCTTTCATTATCAATACTTTTAATTGGATTTGTTTCTTAATTTCAGACAGGAAAAGAAAAATGAACGGACTTCATAACGGAAATATGCACATGCGAATCTGTTGAAAGTGTTTATTCACTGCTAGATATTTGTTTGCTACCATCTTAGGTTATAGAGACAATACTGTGGACTAAAACGCGCGACGGACTGTTCCATACTGTGTTTAACCGGAACTACCATCTAAGGTTACAAAGACAATATATACTGTGGAATAAAACGCGCGACGGACTGTTCCATACTGTGTTTAACCGGAACTTTGATTTAAGAGAACTTGGAGCTGCTTACCCTGAGCGCATTGCAATTGTGACATTGCACAACGTCTAAAGGATATTTTTACGAATGGATTTTAAAGTAAATTAAAGTTTAATGTTGGACTAAATGGATCAAACGACTCGACATTGGGCATCTGATCCAATCAAAACAGTAAGAGAGAGAAAGAGGATGCAAAACGGATATTGAAAATCAGAAAATTCTGATGGTAACAGCTATCTCCTTAAGGACGTTTCATCAGCACATTATCATACATTTTTAACAATAAATTATGATTGACACCGTTTTTAAGATATGGCTGACGACGACGCCCGTGTGATTTACAGAAACACAAGTCGTACATATTAATGGCTTTCAGTAATGTATTCATTTTCCTTATTCAAAATGATGAATGGACTCTAATCATACTTAATGGTAATAAAAAAGATGTTTAAAAAAAGAACAAAGCCATATTGTAAATTAAATAATAATGAGAATCCGAGGTTTGATTGATATCCATAAAAGCATACATGATTTTTTTTAAACATGCCTTTTTATGAGCGATTGTTATCAAGTGCACATAGAACAAGTTTGTTAAAAAGTAAGAAAGGCGGATCTGGGGTTGTTAACATAGAATATCATCAAAGAGACATCGCATTTCATATGTAAGATGTAAGGCTTATATTTATGCATTGTCTATATTGATGTATTGTCTATATTGATGTATGCAGTGATATATCATATTTTGTGGCCAGGGCGAAATTGGTGTATAGCTGTTGTCAGACCTTTTCTGACCGACTGATGATATGTATGAGCTTATTCACGATTGTCGTACCTACTGGTCAGTACTTAGGGCCATTTGTCCGTGTATTGGACTGGTCATCCGGATTTATGGCACCTGTACCGATATATGTCAATTCTGTGTATCGCGGACTGGTCAACATTTACCTTGGACATTGTTGTACCGACAGGTAGAAAGTCAAAGCATTCCGTGTTGTTCTATAGACAAGTTTTATGCACGAGCAGGGGATCCTAGTGGTCAGTCACTACATATTTACCGTACATTACTATGTGTAAATCATTACCGAGCTTTACTATACATGTCACTTCTTACATCACACATGTAAGGACTGTTTTACATATTGGTATGTGACCGTAGTTGACCTCTCCTGGTAATAGTGCTAATTACTTTTACATAACGCATTTCCCTTGATTCGACCTCAGATTTCCTGCCGTACGCCACATGTGGTTCCGGACACGTTTACCCTCCCTAACCACTGAGCGTTGCCTGTGTACTGTGTTGGGGAGTACTTATATGATATGCCTCCGTGTGTGTGGTATCACCCCGTTACCTCATAATGTCATTTCGTGTTGATTCGCACTTCTCTAGTATCATGTTTTGTTATTACAAATGATTTTGAATTATTGTTTCGTCAAATTTGTGTAACTATAGCGACCAGTCTTCATACCATAAAGGAAAAAAAGGATAAGCACATCCTTTGTGATAAAGTCTATTTCTAGTTCGTTTTCTTGATTCCGTACTTTAAATGCCTCTATACATCTCCTTGTGTACGTCTATAGATCATCAGCGGCTTCAATTTAGCAATCACGAGAATAATACATAAGATATTTGCAACTCAAACATGTCTGTAGGGAATGATAAACTAAACATATATCCTCAATTTGTCAGGTATAAGCTCAGAGGCTCTCATCTGATTTTGATTCCTTAAATACATAAGGTGACTGACAAATGATAGATGTGAAAACGAGAATCTTTGTGATAAAACGCCTTGTCTGAATGTATAATTTTAATTATCAGTATATTCATATGTTAACTGACTTTTTATAAAGTATTAATCGACGCGCTAATATCTGTTATTTTACAGGTAAGTTTGCAATGGGTTGGCTCTTTTTCTTCAGACTCACTGATTTAGATTGACCTTCATGAAAGACAGTCAAAATCGTGCAGATAATATTTGACCTGTCATATTATATGACCTATATTGAGATGATTTTATTACACATGTAAATTTTCCTTGAGAGAATGATAATGAACTAAAAAGTAAGAATAAATCATTTATTTGGTGTCTTTTCATCAATCTTAGCGTACATCTGCGAGGGCCAGATGTGGTAATACGGCTGATAACGTTTAAATAGAAATTAGAAGTTTATTGTCTGTTATTTTATGTAAGACATCAGTGATAAAAACCAGGACATTTCCTGATAAAAACCAGAAAATTTCCCGAGAAAAAAATAAAACATGCAAATATTATATAATTTCAATGCAAGGTTTCGAAATATGAATTCATCATCATTATGTATTCATCTTCATGCGAGAACTGATGTCCATCAATATTGATGGTTATTGACATGAAACCGATAAAATAAACAAAACCGGCTTACTAACCAAAGCAGGGATAACATATGTAGGTAATAAGATTTGAGTGAATAATATTTTGTATAGACGTTCCATAGTAGTTTGTAAAGAAAATATAATTTGAGCTTGAAGTATAATACCTGCCTTTTAAATAGACGTTTAATAATGTACCATTATTCTGATTATGAATGCGGTCGGGGTTTCTTAAACAAACGCTTACGAATTAGCGAAATCCGTGTGAACCAGACTCGATTGATTCAATTATATATACATGTGAACCAGTATAATACGGAGACCTTTCTTACTGTGTAAAAACGACATGTTTCATTTGCGTTTCGTCAATCCGTACTAATAGCTGTATTGTTTTTGCATTACATCTACCTTTCTGTTCCCATTGTAATCGTCTATGTAAGTACATTAGTATTGCGGAGGTCATCCTCATTTTACCTACACATTAGACGTCTGACATAGTGATTGACAAATCTATATACACCTACTGTTCTAGGTAAAGCTTGAAGGAAACCAATCGCTTCTATTAACATAATATATTTTAACACACATACAACCTGTTCAACAGTTTAAATTCGTATGTTAATGGTGACATCTACATATGGGTCAATACTGTAATATATAAAAAAAAACACATTCTTGTTTGACAGAAGGGTCTCTCTAGTTTCGTGTGTTTGATGACATATGCGGAAGGTTTTCTCATCAGGTCATATCCTAAACCGCATCACGACTCGTATAGCGTAGCTTCTCTACCGTAACCTATCACGCACGTGATGGCCACTTAGTCTACTTCCGTGTGACAATTGCGACGCTTTTTGACATGTTTGACGTATTGCTGAAAATCATTTCATATTCGCGAAAATGTTTGCAGTTCAATTTTCGAAACTGACCTGCAATTCGATATACACGTAGATGAATGGGAAACTATAGCCATTTGGAATGACAAACGTAACACACACATGTGATTGCATGTTTAAAATTTGATTAATGCCAATAATGCATTACACATCATCACACAGCTGTTCGTCCTTCTAGAACTCATCAGTGAGGATGGGCGCAAACGGGAAATATATTATATGTATTGAGATGAAAAGCAGAAGTAATTTGATTAAGTGTTTTGAAAACTTTAAAAAAAGTCTTACAAAAGTTATAGCAACGCTGAATATGATTTAATTTCAGAGTATCAGAAAGTGTATTATAGTTATTTTGATAAAAAAAAACAACTTTGGGCACTTTAATACATGCTACTAAGCGTTACTTTTATTTTAACAAAATATTATATAAAACAGCTTATATCTCGTTCAAAGAATATTTTATTGTTGATGTGCTTTTATGTTTGGACTGGTACAAAGCATCAAACATTGACTAATTGAATTATAAAACATTATAACATCTTGAGCTGATGTCTCTTTCTAAGTCCATTGGAGATAGTGGCTATTTAATAAATCTTTGTTGTTGCGCTATTATTTCAGACTGGTACACGTTATTCAAAATATGGCTTACTTAATTTCGCTCATATACTATAACAGGTCACTGGCTTACAAGAGCTTGTTAATAGTGAAGCGTGTAGATGTCAACTGTGTAAACCGCATGGGGATGCTAAGCTTGTGGTTTGGACGATGATTATGACGTTTGTCTCACATGAGCCTATTCCGGTTTTTCGTATTGCAGAGTTATCTTCTCTTGTGACCAGGTATTGATTGTTACGTTATTGGTTTGTGCGAGAAAATTACGTCGTTTTCTCAAAAAATGATGACGTTACTCTCACAAACAAATGACGTAACAAGCTCACAAGAGCAGATAACTGCAATACGCAAAGACGGAATACCTGCATCCACGCAACTAGTTATTCTTTTATAACACTAGTCGACAGAATAACCGCGGACGATAAACGCCCTATTACCTTTAACACTAATCAAATTTCTTAAACCTACAACGAGTGTTCATGTTCTACTTCTCTACCATGCCAATGATTACCTTCTCACGAGTAGTGTAAATGATGTCGATAGTTTTAAATCTCGGTGTTCTGACTGGGGTATGGTAGTTTCCAAACGTTTATTCTCACAGCAAATCCAACATAAAACCCAGTATTTAAATTATATCCATGCTAATTATCATGATAAAATCAATATTCAAATACCTAACTGTTGGAAATTTTTAAATAAACAACTCAACGTGTTTCGTAATTATTGAGTAAACATTCTAATTTCACTGCCATACGTTCAATTTGCTTATCTTAATGTTGATTATATTTTTTATTTTATAGCATGATTTCCCTTTTTGAAAAAATAGTTTAATGATTGTTGATTGTTCCATATTCACAAAACATAAGAAAAAAATAATTGTGAAGCTGATATTATATATTTATTTAATTAAGGAATGATTTTTATCTTTTCAACATTTATGAGGTCATAACAACAATGGGTTTATGGACATATTGAATGAATCGCGTTAGCGATTCATGTAAAATATGTCCAAAAACCCATTGTTGTTATGACCTCATAAATGTTGAAAAAATAAATATCATTCCTTATATTTACATTGACGAATCCTTTCAGTGGATCGATATAACAACGAATAAAACAAATAAACAGGGTTTGTTCCTGCTTATACACGGGTGCAACGCAGTGGCGAGAACAGTGTTTTTTCGCGGGGAAATGTGACACTATCGTGAGAGATCTTAGCAACCGTCAACAACAATAACACAACAAAATGTAGTTCCATATTCAATGTTTATTTGTAGCACAGGACACGTGAATACGTGGATATTTCACCAAGCACAGTTCAATAATATTTTAAGATGTAAGAATTAAGCATCTAGGTCGGTCGTTCCGAGTGAGTTGTTTTTGTAGTGTATTATTACGCAGTGTGATCAGGTTACTATCAGTTCCCACGTGCTGAGATTCTATGAACACCTGTGTTATGCATTTATGAATGTAATTTTTGTCAATGGGTCTAAGCATACAGAATGTAAATATATTGCAATGGTGTAGATTGTTTTGGTGATATTCATCCTTCATAGAACGCTTTGTTTTAAACTAGAATTTATTGCGATGATTTAGATCCATTTTAAGCTACATGTTTATGATAATGAATAAGTGCTAAAACGTAACATTTTGAACTCGCCATATATCACAAATAATGATATATTATATACGGAACCTGACACAGCAGCTCATTGTTTGTTATGTAACACAGGGAACACTCTCGGGGCAAGTCCGTAACATTCTAGAACATATCATAAGTGATTTATGACTCTTCAAACTGCAGGCGAGAAGGTAGTGTATTTCAATATGATAAGTCATTAATTTTACAAGCCTATGTTTACGATATGCATTTCCTCGTACACAACATCTAGTTATGTCACTAGTATAAGTAGTCGTGTCACACACACCTCCTAGACATCAACGTAATTATCCTTTTCTGTAATAATTTAATGTTTCTTTTTTATTTGTTTTCTAATGTTTACATTACTCAGATGAAGGTCTACAGTTCGGCGTCATATATGCCACAAAGACGTATGTAGATTTGAAATTCTCTATCAGTGACGTACAACTTGTTTTTAATATGCACCAGAAACAAATCCTTGCATGTCAGCCAAAACCTAGACACAGTGAAAAACATATTTGACAAGATGGTTGCAGTATACACACAGGTGGAAATCACATGATGATAACGACCATAGAAATTCTTAATAGAAGTGGGTATAAGCTAATGTATTTTGTCGACAGAACAAGAACACCACGATAATTAAAGTCTTGAAACAGAATATGGCATATAGAATCACTGGTGATTTGTAAACAGCATATCCAAGGAAGCTGAAATCAATACTTTTACTATGGGAAAGACTAGTAGCGATCCAGGCATAGCTGTTGTTAGCGAGCTGGTCATTGTTGTTATACTATACATACGTATATGGAGCTGAAGAAAAGGAGTCTGTAATATATCTTATTCCTGTATACTGTAGTATAAATCAGTTGCAAGCAGTTATTAAAATGTTGTTATTTAAGAATAAAACAGCATCATATCGGAATGTAAAACTAAATATTCGTAAAGATATATCGTCTTCGTACATTAAAAGCTTTTGTAACTTCAGGTGAAATATAAATGTCTCACGCCTTTGTTTTACGGTAGAGATACACAAAGCGTGAGTATGAAGGTTCTACGAATACATAATATAAAGTCAAATGTGATATATATCCCTTTCAGTAACTTCGTGGCTAATTATAACGTTGTAATTAACAGAACAAATTCTTCACAAAATGCAAAAACACATAATAGACAGGGTCAACGCGCGCGGCGCATGATAGAATGAAATATTAAGTGAGGCGTGGCTGTCTATTGAAAGCGACCTTACCTGGTCAACATACATAACTTAACACAATTAAAACTACGGATTTACAGAACAAGGACAGTAAGGGAATAGCTGAACAGACATACAGGTACAATTTAAGGTCGTATTTAGGTCAATTGTCAAAATACACAAAAAAATGTAATCATTTAGTTTGCACGAAAAAAGCATACACTTGATCTGCAAGAAAGAAAGACAAATCAAACATTGTATGTCCCAACACGTGATTAATATCAAAGACAAGCAAAGGTGTAAATAAGAGAATATAAATACGACAACAAGTTTTATCACGACATCAAAGAGCTTTGATTGGCATTTATAGCGCGTGAAAAATATAATCATGAGTAATAACCCAGGATTTTTGCATGAATGGTCCTGAGAATTAATACTATAAATTAATGCATACGAATGCAATAATTTGCACATGAAAATATTTTCAAATTCTACAAAATCGAATCTAATTTTTTTTCATTAAAATTGAATTAAATGTAAAAATGAAATAAAAATAAAAATAGAAGACTATTTTTGACGACGGCATGGTTATTACTTTTTGAAGTCTTGAAAAAAGCAAAAGTCAAAATATATAATTAAATGTGGTGATTTATTATTTTAACAGTGTACTTGAGTTTATATATTTCTCAAGTTTATCGGTCAAATGCTCTTGATTCTGGGCTCAATTTTGTATAACCGTGTATTGTCAAGAAAATGAAAATAATACATTACGACGTCACAGTACCATGACGCTGTATGATTATGACGTACAATCAAATATTTAGATTGGATTTATTTTCAATAAGGATATCATTTCGGTAAAAAATGGTATAAAAAATTCGAATGAGTTCCGTTTATCCGTTTTTAGCCCATCTGGTCCAAAGGGGATGAAGGGCTACCAAGTTTGTTCAAATGAATGACTTTGACTTATATTCAAGGTCACAGGGGTCAAATATGTTTTAAACATTTGAACCACTTCTTCTGAATAACCATGAGGCCTAGGATAATGCCAGTAACATGCTGGAATGAATGACTACCAAGTTTGTTGAAGTTTATGACCTTGACATACATTCAATGTCATAGGGGTCAAATATGTTAAAAACCTTTAAACGTCTTCTTAATAAGCAAAGGGTCAAGGTGATATTTGGCCATTAACACGCTGGGATGAAGGACTACCAAGTGAATGACCTTCGCCCATATTCAAGGTCACAGTGGTCAATATATGTTTAAATCTTTAAATGATTTGTTCTATATAACCAAAAAATCCAGGGTAATGATATTTTGCCAGAAGCATGCTGGGTAGGAAGACTATACACTCTGTTAAACCTGATGTCCTTGTTCGACATTCAAGGTCACAGGCGTCATATGTTTAAACCTTTAATAGGTTCTTATGAATCAAATACTGATATTCTGCCTGTAGCTGTATTTAAGTCCACTTTTTAGATTACAAGTCTGAGATAAATACCAGGTGAGCGATGCAGGCCCATTTGGCCTCTTGATCCTCGTTCTATACACACATGAAAATGTCAGTAAAATAAGATATATTCTTGAAATATATATGATATTGAATAGTAGCAAATTATAGAATATCCATTTTATAGTTGATAAATAGAGAAACATCTGCAATGTCTCATTTGAAATGCTAGGAATTGAACTGGAATATCCGATACCTAAATATTACCGGTACGTAGTCTGAAGTGCTAAGTATCTAATGGAAGATAGGAGTAGGCAGTTTAGTGGGAATATGTGTCAATATCACTCTTCCTGATATCCATACCTGTAGTGACAATTATAACGACCCGTCACTTTACAAGTCGTGGGTGGGAAGGACAGTTATACGCCATTTTAACAATATGCAGATACTGCTTCTTTAATATTCAATCATTTTGATTTTTTTTGTCCTGTCTTAAATAAAGAGCAAATGATATGAATGATATCTTTGATGTTATCATGAATATTGAACACTTTGAGTTATCGAAAACTGACGTATCAATATTTCGAGAAGAAGTATTGATGATGGTGTATGAACCCTAAGATAAAAACAAAAAACATGGAATTCTCAGTGCACCCTTTTTTGATTGATAGATGCATTGGATGCCATATTACCATTGCCACGTGCCTTTCGTTGTTAACAGCTGTATAAATCAGTGTAATTCATTTTTTGGCAAATTGTATCAATTACCAACGTTTATAAGTGCTATCTCGTTATGTGTCATACGTTCATCTTTGTTAACCAATGTTACAGACCTACAGCTATTTCAAGGGCTTTAATGGTGAGAAAAACAGGATGTGATGATCAGAAAAATAATTCTGTGATGTAACAAAAGAGTTTTATCACTCATAAGTATCAGGTTTTTGTACGGATCATAAATCAGTTATTAAAAATGCTTTCTTATAACGAAGGCATACTTGTGTTCCTTGGCAAAGAATGATTACTTGAACTTTGGAATTTGACATGAATTTCCCCAAAAGCAGGTAAATACCATCACATGGTAGATAGTGAGTAATAACTGTAATACGCAACAAACACACTTTCAGCACATATTAAGCTTCATTAATGAAGAGATGTTCTTACACCAAAGAAGGACTCGATGTCATTACCTATTTATAAGGACTATCGTTCATCGTAATCCTACGTCTTAGTGTTGATATGGTGTTTGCTAGTTTGTGTAAACGTCAGTGAAATGAGTTATATCCCTGTCCAATTCATAACTCACTACTTGATTTGAGGTAACATCAAAACCGTCGAGTTGGGCAGTGAAAGGTCATGCTTTATGAATGTATAATTGTCATAGTGAATGCCAATAGACGTTTTTATCAAACTACATACATATTAATGTTTATTTCAGAAGAAACTTATTTCATGTTCGCGTCGATGTTGTTAAAGTTACTTTAGAACAATAACCATCAACATTAAATACCTACATCATAAGTAAAATGGTGAGATCTAATTATTTATTGTTATAGCAGCGATAATGAAAAACGCTCCACAATCAAAATATGTCTTGCTGCGATAAACAGAATGACACTATGAGTGATATTACAAATGAAATACAAAGCATTGACAAATGGGAGCAAAATCATAGTCAAGTAAATATTAACCAATGCAATTAAATCGTTCGAAACACTTTCATGGGAAGTGAGTTATCTGAGTTTTATATATGTGCAGTACATAAACCTATAGGCTTTATATGTGATCATAAAATCAGCAAATTGTATATACATAGATTTTATTCTGACAAAATTATGGTTTATAATCCTTTGACAGTCAGCTCTGAAATACATTTGCGATTGTTTATATCGTACATTTTCTAACAGTGTTTATATGTCATTACTTATACAGTACATTACGTATAGTGTGTACACGTGTTGACAATACAATACATTTACATAAATAAATCCATTTATTAATAATATACTTCTTTAAATTCGATTACACATTGATTCAAGGACTCATCTCACATGTGGTCGACATAAAATATACAATATTTACAACATGAGTAAAAACAAAAATACATAGCATAGCATACATACACACATAAAATACAATAGGTTAAGCTAGTAGCATATCACAGGTAAGATAATAGTATCACAGGTTTGGAAAGTACATAGTATGTCACTTTAGCCATTCCGCTAAAGTGTTTACATTACTTTTAAATGCTATATGTGTCTATAGAGTAGGTTTGCGTGTCGTGTCTATATGTGATCATAGAGTAGATTTACGTGGCGTGTCTATATTTGAGCATAGAGTAGGTTTGCGTGTCGTGTCTATATGTAATCATATAGAGTAGATTTAAGTGGTGTGTCTATATGTGATCATATAGAATAGATTTAAGTGGCGTGTATATATGTGATCATATAGAGTAGGTTTACGTGGTGTGTCTATATGTGTTCATAGAATAGATTTACGTGGTGTGTCTATATTTGATCATAGAGTAGATTTACGTGGCGTGTCTATATGTGATCATAGAGTAGGTTTACGTGGCTTGTCTATATGTGTTCATAGAGTAGGTTTGCTTGTCGTGTCTATATGTGATCATAGAGTAGATTTACGTGGCGTGTCTATATTTGAGCATAGAGTGGGTTTGCGTGTCGTGTCTATATGCGATCATATAAAGTAGGTTTACGTGTCGTGTCTATATGTGATCATAGAGTAGGTTTACGTGGCGTGTCTATATGTGATCATAGAGTAGATTTACGTGTCGTGTCTATATGTGATCATAGAGTAGGTTTACGTGGCGTGTCTATATGTGATAATATAGAGTAGGTTTGCATGGTTTGTCTTTATGTGTTCATAGAGTAGATTTACGTGTCGTGTCTATATGTGATCCTAGAGTAGGTTTACGTGTCGTGTATACATGTGATCATATAGAGTAGGTTTACGTGGCGTGTCTATATGTGATAATATAGAGTAGGTTTGCATGGTTTGTCTTTATGTGATCATAGAGTAGATTTACGTGTCGTGTATACTTGTGATCATATAGAATAGGTTTACGTGGCGTGTCTATATGTGATCATATAGAGTAGGTTAACGTGGTGTGTCTATATGTGATCATAGAGTAGATTTACGTGTCGTGTCTTTATGTGATCATATAGAGTAGGTTTGCATGGTTTGTCTTTATGTGTTCATAGAGTAGAGTTACGTGTCGTGTCTTTATGTGTTCATAGAGTAGATTTACGTGTCGTGTCTATATGTGATCATAGAGTAGGTTTACGTGTCGTGTATACATGTGATCATATAGAGTAGGTTTACGTGGCGTGTCTATATGTGATCATATAGAGTAGGTTAACGTGGTGTGTCTATATGTGATCATAAAGTAGATTTACGTGGTGCGTATACATGTGATCATATAGAGTAGGTTTACGTGGCGTGTCTATATGTGATCATAGAGTAGATTTACGTGGTGCGTATACATGAGATCATATAGAGTAGGTTTACGTGGTGTGTCGATATTTGATCATAGAGTAGATTTACGTGTTGTGCATACATGTGATCATATAGAGTAGGTTTTCGTGGCGTGTCTATATGTGATCATATAGAGAAGGTTAACGTGGCGTGTCTATATTTGATCATAGAGTAGATTTACGTGTTGTGCATACATGTGATCATATAGAGTAGGTTTACGTGGTGTGTCGATATTTGATCATAGAGTAGATTTACGTGTTGTGCATACATGTGATCATATAGAGTAGGTTTACGTGGTGTGTCTATTTGTGATCATAGAGTAGATTTACGTGGTGTGTCTATATTTGATCATAGAGGAGATTTACGTGTCGTGTCTTTATGTGATCATATAGAGTAGGTTTGCATGGTTTGTCTATATGTGTTCATAGAGTAGAGTTACGTGTCGTGTCTTTATTTGTTCATATAGTAGACTTACGTGTCGTGTATACATGTGATCATATAGAGTAGGTTAACGTGGTGTGTCTATATGTGATCATATGGAGTAGGTTAACGTGGTGAGTTTATATGTGATCATAGAGTAGATTTACGTGGTGTGTCTATATTTGATCATAGAGTAGATTTACGTGTCGTGTATACATGTGATCATATAGAGTAGGTTTACGTGGTGTGTCTATATGTGACCATAGAGTAGATTTACGTGTCGTGTATACATGTGATCATATAGAGTAGGTTTACGTGGCGTGTCTATATGTGATCATCAATACGACACATTCACAAATAATGACCATATGTGATAACAAATATGGTGATATACACTTTTTACATGGTATTAAGCATAATAATTTAATATTTTTTATATTTTCTGGTATGGGCTTTCTTTGGTGAGACAAATTCATGAAAAAATATCATTGTATCATAGTACCAAAGTGCTAGTATCTGGTGGGTAGAGGTGGATTGGTCGAGGCATAGGAACACAGTGCAATTAATCAATATATACATACATATACATACATATACATATATCGTCAATATAAATTTGCATAAGTTTTGTGCATCGATCAATGAATATTTCCTTGTTATTAAAAAATAATAGATGCAGGTTTACTTGTACTAAATACTTACTTGTCCATCAAAGTCTTTAAAGCATGAATTTCCATTTAAACAATAATTTGTTTTACAAATTTACATAAAATGCCTTCACTTCACATGCATGCATTTTTCAAATTACATTCAAATATTTCATCTAAGATTAATGATCATTTCCGTGACATAACACCTTCATGCAATGTTTCGAAAACTTCTGTGTTTATTTGACAGATTAGGACAATTTTGATTGATACAATGTCATATTATACATGCTATTACACAACGTTTACACTCCCTACAAGGGACAAATGGTGTTTATTATACCATGGAAATAAGGGTGGAGCCAGTTACCACGAACGGTTGACATGATGAGTTGAAAATGGTTAAATTATCATGTAGATAGCAAAGATTTTCATTTAATTTTTCATATGTTTAAATTAATTTCTCGTCAATATACTATCATGTGATAAAGACAGGGCTATCAATGCTAATTCTACCACAAAGCTTTATGATAAATGAATATTTCTTCAAAAGCTATAAGCAGTATACATTAATCATCTGATGACTCGCTGTCGGTACGATACGTATCCAAACAAAAGAAAAGTTAGTGTCTTACCATTGTGCGAGCTACATAGTATCAATCAATTATATAGAAATGTATTCCCTTAATTTGTTTTGCTGACGTCGTCATGCACGTCATCACGAAACAATAGCCACAACAAAAAACATAATTTTGACCATCCCGCTTTTGTCCTATGCATGTATGTTATGCCCTTAGTTAATCCAATGTCAGTAAGGTGATTTGATAATGAGATATGTATATATATATGTATTTCATTACAACACAACATTGTGACAGAAATTCTCTGACAGCTGTAACAAGATTATTCGACAAAGATACAAAGGGTAACATCAGCAATCATCAAATCTTTTGCAAAAATCATGTTTGCAATGATTTTTTAATGCAAATTTTAGATTCGCCGATTGTTTGAGCACTGTGACAAACACTTTGTATATAACTTTGACGTATGGTGACATCATGACGGGAACCACATGTGGTAACGGAAATGCTTAACCTATCAGGAATATATTGGCTCACATTCGGCTGTTCATTGCGGTTCTCGTTGATTCTCCTTTTGTTTGTACAGAGTTTCAACTTAGTTCTTATTTTTTCGTATTGATTTCGTCATTGTGTCCTGACGCTATGATTTATATATATAATTTATAAATGTGTTAATTTGAAATATATGTATTTTTGATATATCAATAGTATAATGATATAAGTATATTTTTAATTATGCGTAGTATTGTTATATAAGGTTTTATCTTATTTAAACGACCATTATGGTTTTCATATTTTTCCTTTGTTTTTGATCAAGAATAACGTCACAATTTCGATATAGATTGTTAATGACGTACAATGGATTAAAATTATAGATAAAGAAGTCGTTATCTCCGAAGGTTATTTTTTCCTAAAATACAATGTTCATTTATTATCATATTATATTAGACAAGATATACGTTGTCAGTTAAGTTACATTTTTGAATATTATCTCAGCATTTTTAATAAACAAATATACTAAACCAACCTTTTGCTGTATTTAAGAAAAATCGAACCTTTAAATTTTGTACTGTTTCTATATGTTTTCCATGTAAGTGAAAACCAATAAAACTTGAGTAAGTCCTTTAGATGCTCGTAACGAGATCGAGACTAGACCTCAGTCTCTGTTTATGTAACATATCGTGTTGGCAACAACTTTCACTGATAAGTAATTGTTGTATTGACAAGTTGTCATATTACAAATGCTTTATTTGAATTCAAATGGACAGTGTTGTAATGTTATCGACACCAATAGTTCAGCCTGATAGTTAGCCAGAGGATATATTTTACTTGAACAACATACTGTAAAATACGACATGGAATATCAAAACGTCATATAGCAATATATTGTAAAATATAATATGGCATTTTAAAATGTCATTTAACAATAAATTGTAAAATATAACGGGGCATTATAAACGGTAATATAACATATTATTGTAAAAGATCACATAGCACATAGGTCATATAATAACATGACATTCTTACTTAGCCATGTGGTATACATTGTTTAACAAATAACGAACCTTGCCTGTGTTTACAAAACAGCACCTTCTTTCATTTCAGCAAGACGTTGTTAATACTCCAACTGATGTCACAATATTTTTGCTAACCCTTGTCTTGATTTCAAAACAGAAACTTGTTCATTTTCAATGAAGACCAACTTTACTGCTAAGAACGTTGCAATTTTCTCGAGAATATTTATATCCATTATTGATTTAATTCCTTTTCAGTAAGGTTTTTTATTTGTTTTTCTACTTGTAATGCTTCGTCACAGACAAAGCAGACCATGTTTTACCTAAGTATGTCTTCTAATTGTCTGATTGTTTTCTGGTACATGAAGCATCAATCACGGAAATAAGCAAACCTTAACGCACCCTTATAGAACGACTTACATTAAGTGTTGAATTAGTTTTACTCACTTTAATATCTTTTTTAATACTTCATTCCTTTTCAGAATGGCCCATTACCATGGATATATACCAGTGCTATTAAGTATTTTCGTAAGTGCGTGCTGGGGACAACTGATTCTACCAAAAGGTCGTTATGACGAAACATTCAGGGGATTATGTAGGAAAAACGAAGAGTACGTCAAGGTACCGTGGGACTGCCAGGCCTACATTCAATGTAAATCTTCGCCAGGAAGTCAGGAAATATTTCTCCAGAGGTGTCCAGCATCCCTAGAGTTCGACATGAAAATCAAATCATGTAGATGGCCAACGTCAGCGTGTCTCTCAGTAGAAGGTAACTATTGAATTTCTTTTCTCAAGTTAGAATTATTTCGTTGTTTTCATTTCATTAGGATTCCATCAGTAATACTATAGCGACAGGGAGAGTATGGTATACATCTGGAAATATTACTTATCTCATCGGATCTGCATGAAAAAAATGTAATGCAAACAAATTGCTGTAAGTAAAATGAAAAGTGTTTTCAAATGGTAAATGTTTTCCTTGATGTATTTTAACTTAAACTTTTTTTCCCAATGAACTTAAGAGGCGCATTCGATAGAGATCGACGAAAGTTTCATTTGTTATGTGCAGTTTTATAGAACAATATGGCATACTTAGTCACAGCTGTTTAGTACGCTACTCAATGAAAACGTCAATCAGATGACACGAAACACATCGTATTTTACTGGTTCTGAACTTAAACGGCAAGGTTGAATACTTTAGAAACATCAAAGGAAATAATTTACATACACACTTCCGATCTCTTATCAGAACTCCGATCTTATTCTTATATTAATTTCGCTCATTCGTAGTCAGAACACATTCCGCAAATTGAAGTAAAACCAAAGAAAAAACACCAAAGCTGTGGTCAAACGTAACTCGTTGAAGTAATATTGACGGTCTAGGGTATTAATAATTTGACGTCAAACACACTGAATAACATGTTTGGCCTCAATATACAAAGTCAGAGTAACAGACTCAGAATCGGGCGACAATCAGCGTTTAGTAGCGTTCAATTTCACCTTTATAAGTGAATTTCCTGTAACAGATATCTTCTTCTTCCATTTACTGCGGCAGATCTCATAGTTGCCGTAATATGACGGCGGCTATGGCCAACCTACGGTGCAACGACGACATTTCTAATTTTATACACTCTTTTATCTTCTCTAAAGCTCTACTATATCCGACAAACCATTTTAAAAATGTGTATGATCTGCTTGATGTTTTGATAAGATAGGAGCAATAAGGTACCAAACAACGGAGTAATAACCTCCAAAGGATGTTTTGCTCGTTTGTCAATGTCTTGCATTAACCGTTTAGACAATATGGCTGCGATTTCCTGGCATTTGATTGGTTGAACTTTAGGTATCGTCCTATTTTGATCAAATTAAGTATGCAGGTGCTTTTTGGCATTGCAATCTATAATTCTGATGCATGATTGCAACCATGGTGACAGTTTGTGGGATTTCTTTTATTGTCCCAATCAGAATTAGACCGTTCCATCATTACTTATGTTAGCATACACGTATGTATGCAACTTCATTAATTCATTCGTTCAACCATTCACGTCAAATTCATTTCACGAAATAACTAAGCTATCCGGAGCTTGTGTTTTAACAAACAACAGGTGGATGCAAGGAATAATCACACACAAAAACGAACTAGTAGTTAAAAACTTAGTAAGATCTCACCAGGGAGGATAAGAAATGTCTATACAAATAAGTCAATAGCAGATACTAGTAGGCTAATAAACAGTTTAATTAAGGTACGAAATAATAATATTTTATCACGAAATTTTGCTTAATACCCAGAATAAATAAAGAAAAACCCAGTACAGCAACTTATTTGGAATGTATGGATTGTAGTCAAAACATTATAGTCGTAAAAATTCTGAAAGAAAAACCATGTTTAGTAGTTGTCATGCTGTCAATTAAATGTGATTCCTATAACCTGAAAAAAACCCCCATTTATCTGTGTTATTTATTGGTGAATACCGTGCACAATTAACGTTATAACGTGTACCCTTTGCACGTCCTCATTTAAATATATATTTTAATATAGCCAAAGTAAATGTCTTACAAAAGTAAGAGACTGAGAGTCCAGGGTCCTGTTGTAGGTAATTATAATATGATGATATTGTATGTAATTATAGTATGATGATATAGTATGATGATATTGTATGTAATTATAGTATGATGATATTGTATGTAATTATAGTATGATGAACAGGCGATTTCTCTTGTTGCTCTCAGCTGTTTGTAATTACCGTTTCACAAATCAGAAACTACATTTAATTTTACTGGGGTTCTATAATAGCTCTTCAAAATCTAATTTTGTCAGCAACACGAATTAGTCACGAACAAATATCAAGTAATCGTTGCTTTAAGACTGTTTGGGAAATAATACAGCAATAAGCCCGATAAAGGACTCATCAATCATTTCGTTTTCTCGTCAATCAATGCCAGGTCGATTCACAGAGATAAGTAGTTAGGTCGTAAGCCATTCCCATAAACCTTGCGGTTGATTGTCAGTTATATACGGGATCTTTACCTTAATATAACACGCCAGGTCTGATAGTACTCAGGGATCCCACGCCGAGGGAACACTAATTACAGAGACATCTATACACCCCCATAGTCTCATATATAACAATGGGATGACGTCATAATTCGGAATTGACAGACAGACAGACATTCTTTATTTCCTCCGATAAGAGATTACATGGTCTTGTCGTTTTTATTAATTTCAAAATTTACAGCATGCACACTACATATTTACATAATACTACGGTTTCTTACTGTAGTCTTCAAACAATACTGAAGAGCTAGAGCTGCTCTGGAGAAGTATGGTCATTTCTGTGAACATCCCAGCAAGTTTGTCACTTATAGCAACCATCAGATTGTCCCATTCTCCATCGTCCAAAGAAATATCGTTCCTTCCACCAAGAATAAATGAACATTTTTCGTCTTCCTCAAGCATATCGTATTGTACATATTTTTCAACGCTTATAAGATTAACTATTTGTTCCAGCAAGATGTCTTTACTTTTGAATAATGTGGGACATTGTATAATGAAATGTTTAACGTCATTGTTCACAACTGTTTTGCACAATTTACGCATCACATTTTGGAATTCAGCCCTGTAGGAAAGCTTGATTAATTCACAAATTTCCCATGAGCTTTTAGGAAATTTCAAGGTTAGAGACCATAAGGGATTGGGTCCAATATATTGATGAACTGCCCTATAATATAACAGATCTGGACGATTTTTGCACATTTTACACCATACATCATAGTAATAGTTTGTTGTGACTTTCTTAATAAACGATTTCCACTGAAACTCTCTACAGCACGCACCAGAGAACACAAACTCGAAAAAGAATGTCTCGATGTTAAATTTCACCATTGTATGGAAGATGTCTACGATGAAGCTTACGTTTTGAAACGATTTTGAGGTGAACATGAATGTACATAAGCGAATAATAAATAGAGATTTCCAGACAAAAGATAATTTAGCATTACGCAGTTTGTTCCAAAGGTACAGTTTTCTGATTTCTACATCAGACCATAAATCATCCGGTAAGTCAATAGTTCTGGTAGTTATGGCCGACGACGAAGTTTTCTCAAAACCCTGGCATCTTCGTGCAGCATACCGCATGGTTCTATTTAACATATCAATGGACTTCTGCGTAGCATTTGCCCAAAGTTCACATCCGTATAGAACACCTGGTATGATAATTGCTTTAATGAGTTGCGCACTTTTGAGAGGATTCATCCCGCCTTGATGGATACCAACACTCATTAGATTGTTAGGGTTCCTTCTACCTTTGTCGCACGCGCTTTCTATACCGACATCAGCTTTTAGGTTTGAACAAAAAGTAATTCCCGCGTAAACCTTTGTAACAGTCCATTCGATAATCGCGCCTCACAGAGAACATACAGCTGATGGTTTATTGACGATTCGTCTTTTATATGAAAATTCAATCAGCGAAGATTTAGCAGAGCTATAATTTAGCCTCCAAAGATTAGCATACGCATTTACGATATCTAGTTGAGCTTGGAGATTCGTGATGCTTTCAGCTAATAAAAGCGTGTCATCAGCTAATAATACGCAGGGGATATGTAGCTTTTGAATCTGTAAACCCTGTTCCGCTTCATCCAGAGCACGTGCGAGACCGTTTATCATAACGAGGAATAGCCAGGCTGATAAAGTTCTCCCTTGACCGACCCCTTGCTTAACTGGATAGTCTTTGCTAATTTTGCCGTCATACAGTACACGCGAGGTCAGGTTTTGAAACGAATTTTGCAGTATTCTCCAAAATTTACCATTAAAACCGAGTCTGTACACTTTATGTAATAGCCCGTCCATCCATACACTGTTAAATGCTTTTGCATTGTCCAAGAAGGCAGCAAATACCTTTGTCCTATTTTCGATATAATGACATATCGATTCCTTGACAGTGAACGCTGCCATAATACTTCCACATTCCGCTCTAAATCCCTGTTGTAGTCTATGCGGAAACTGTATTTCAGCACATCGAACTGTTAACCTCTGATATATAACTTTTTCGAATAGCTTTTGCAGAACTGGTGTTAACGTGATGTCTCTATAATTGTTTTTATTCAATTTGTCTTTATTGCCACCTTTGAATAATGTTATTACTATACATGCGCACTCAGTCCGCGTTTGTTAAAAAGGCGCGAAACTTATTCTAAGCTAGGTTAGTTTAGTGTGTGATTGTTTAAGATTGCTAAAACATAAGAATATCCGTAGATTTTACATGGTTATAAATATAAAAGGCTAATTTTCACTGGCTGTAGTCAAATGCCAGTAGTCTATGTCAGTATATCAATAGCATGCGATATTCATGTAGCAATTCTTCATATATTAAGATAATGTAAACAAGTGGGAATCACGAGATTTCCGCTTTATAACTATACACTTTTATAGGATTACAATGTTCTCTAGGTAGGTGTTATTTCCAATGCAACGCTTAATTAGCTTAATTCCTTCAAGATAGGACGTATTCACCTTAAGTATAGGCAGAGTGAGCGAATATGTATAATATTGAGTTATCACTATGGTTGCGAAATTAATGAACAGTGTTGTTTTTGATAACTCATTCACATGCCCCTTCACTCAAATCGCCAATGACTGAAATAGATATGCTAAACAGATTTTTAGCTGATACATGCATGACTTGATGCCAGTGAAAAGTTGATATTGCATAACATTTAAATAGTTCGTGTCATAAAATCTTGCATCGATATGAAGATGTTTGAAATTGCACGTGATTGAAATACACGTGTCTGTTTAATCTATTTTATAGACGAAAGGGCTATAATGGTGCTTTAAACAATTACTTGTGTGACATTCTTCATTGTTACACTAAACATTTGAATAGGAGCTTCCTTTTCGTATACCTAGTAGCTTTTCTTCTGTCTCCTCCCCTTATGTCTGCTGTTGCTTTTTGACGATATTTCGCAACTGTCCTATTTTTACCTTCGTTAGTGCGCAGTCGTTAAAATGCGAACAAAACAAGCTACATCACATTCTGCAGTCTGTGACTGGAATAACAACACAGGATATCGTTATTATATGGTGATATCGTGTGTCGGGAATAAACGCGGGAATGACTCATCCACGCCTTAATAGTTCGGGCGACAGTACCGTACCTGGTATTAAATCGCTTCGTTGTACAGTCAACACAGACTTGTGAACAACAAACAAACATCGTTAATAAATCTGGATTAGGTACACCCATATATGTGTAGTGGTGAATGACATACTTAATGCATACTAGTACTCTAGTGATTTGTATAATTGATGTACGTAAACAATGATATTAGTATGCAAGGTAGTGCATTGCAAACAATATACATACAATACCGCTCTAGTGAATAGTATACATATTTAGTAGAACTGGACGAGGTCGATCGCCGGCGACCAGGTAGCTCAATTGGTTAGAGCGTCCATCTTGAGTTCGGAGGGTCCCGAGTTCGAACCCCGGTCCCGCCGTGCATTTTTTCCTCTCCTGTTACCAGTAATATAGTAAGCACACTATACAATAACATCCCTATGATTAGACATTCATTCTCTGAAAGAATAGAGTAACACAAAGTAATGTATCGTCGTGGCTTTTGTTTAAATGATATGATCAGGTACAAAAAATGAAAGTGAGGGTATAATTATAGATTATTACACTGTATTTTTAGAGTTTGTCGTGAGAACAATTTTCTCATCGCCAGCACGTGGATGAAATCAAGAGGCCACCGCAGGTAGACTCGAGATTTTATCTACGTGCGAGCGATGAGAATATTGTTCGAATGACAAACCCTGAAAATGCTGTATGATAAACTATTTATCATCTATATACTACTACCTTATATATTTCTCCATTTAAAAAAACTCCACTAGACACCATGTTTTCCAAATGACTTCTAAGCACAATGGTCAACGATCGCCGATGACAAAAAATCGAAGATTTGCGCGGAGGAATACAATGAACCTTAAAACTATGTAGCATAAATATTTTTAAAACAACCCTATCGTCATTGGCTTTTCCTTATGCACATTTACAACTGAAATGGTGTTGTTGTTCTCACATTTTTTCCCCGTAACTTTGTATTGATATCTTTATGACGGACTATTTTCTTATGTGGATTACTTTTGCGTGGACACTATTTCCGGTTTCGGACGTCATTGAGAAAATACGTTCCCAAGTGCTGGAGAATGGGAAAATCCGTTCTCAAGTTCTTCTCAAGTTCTTCTCAAATCGTTCTCAACTTCTTTTCATACTGTGACAACCAATGATAATGAATTTATCATTCTATCGGTAGGTGGTATGAAGTAGTATATAGATGATAATGTATATGGTTGGGTTGTGAAGTGGACGTGAAAAGGTATGGGGTCACCTGCCCGACCACGTGGATTTTCTCCGGGTACTTCGATTTCCTTCCACATGAAGACCCCCTGCTCGCTTACATCCGGGCAAACTAAAATGATTGATAAAGTTGAAATATCTTGAAATTTGTTCCATACTTTTTGCAAAATAAATAAAATTTATATTAAATATCAGACATACTAAAATTAAAACTCGTACAGTTACCAGCTGCTGATCAGATAGTGTTTGATGTACTAATGGAGTATAACATACTGTAAGTCATCAGTCACTAACTCACCTGTACTCACTGTTATTGGTAACTCACGTGCACACTGTCACGTGCCTGCTAACAATGTCTTAGTGATTGTATGAAATTCCAAGATGCCTCAGTTTACAGTACATATAATTTAAATTGAACACCAATGGTTAAGTATTCACAATAAAGTGACGTTAATGTCTCAAAATTGTGAGTGACGTCATGATAAGTTACTCAACTTATTCCAAATATTTAAATATAAGTAATGATACAAATGGGTAGTAGTTATTCTTAAGATATTTTTAACTTAAACCCTATGCTATATATATCTTCAAGCACGTCTCATAAATATAATCAAATTTACTACCATCTGAATTCAAATTCATCTTTTGAAATTATGTTTAAACCCCCTTATTTGTCATTTGTGGTTATAATTTGATATAGTATTTCAATAAATGGGACAGTCCAAGTATCCCATAACTTATTCAACTAATTAATCTATTCCTGATATAAATGAATGCTGTGTGTATTTATATTGTATCGGAGAGAAATGTTAATACATTGTAATAACTCCTTTCCGTTTTATTCTTGACATATCTAATGTAATAGTGTGTTTACACTGCATCAGGAACACGGTTACAAGGACTCTATATGACAATTTGATTGGATAATGATTGAAATTGTTAGAAAGTTCTAACTAGACTCCTACATTAAGGGAACAGAACCAAATAGAAATTAAAAAAAGTTTGAAACTTTCTTTAAAAAGATAATGACATTATTGTTTAAGTAAATATGTATTATTTAGATTTTTACTTGAGTCTTTTATGAAATTATCTTGTTTATATTGTGTGATTAAGTAACAAAATTACGTCATCCTAGATAAACAAATAATGTTATTATCATTGTAATAAGATTTACTTGCATTGTCAAAAACGCGAATTTTCAGCGTAAGTAATTATATAAGCAGTCTATGGTCAAAAGGTTAACGCGGAGTAACATTAGAAAAAATATTAACAATGCACAATAGCATAAAAAAACCTATTGTTACTATTTTCTGTTTGACATGAATGTCTGTCACATTAACGTGTGTGGCATTTAGTATGCTTGTCATGTAGCCTTACCTCTGGTAATTATCGGTACACGGAGGACAAGTGCCTAATTAGGGGGACCACTATCCATGTCTGTCACGTGCATGTCCCGCTAAGTAAAGTACACCTGACACATCTGAACACGACTAGGTGCCGAGTAAGGGACGTGTCCAGAACGATAAACACATTCGGGTTATACTGTTTGACCAGTCTCGTTTGAGCAATCACTAGCCTTATCAGGTTTTTTAATTTATTGTTTTACCAAGCTAGAAGTCTGTATTTGTACATTTTTTTGAACTTGTACTTTTAAATAACGATGTACAATGTATGTTGTAGTAGTGTTAGCCGTCAGCTCGTGTGTCCGACTATCTCTGTGGTTTTTGGGACACGGGACCGCGTGTCCCTCTAACGATGTATGTTGTAGTAGTGTTACACGTCAGCTCGTCAAATTATGCTGAACACCTTTGTTTAGGTCCAAATATAGTTTGGGGGAAACGAGAATTAAGGTCACACTAGTATGTTAGCATCAGTTATCGTTTCTGATCTGTTACTAGTTGCTTCTCTTCTAGCTAATGATATCTGTCGGCTATTGTATTCTGGTGAGCTGTTATATAACTAAACAATATACATGTGAATATATAATTCTAAAATGCCGTTGCATGCACTAAAACGTGTCTTCAGTGTCGTGCTACGACAGACACGGAAAGGTCAGACATTGCGTACCAACATGATCACATTTTAACGAGGTATACCACCAACACAGGACGACATACCAAACGCCAGACACTGGTTAAATAACCATTGCTTTATTTTATTTCATTTATTTAACACGTTTCACCATCAACAAAATAAACCCTCCATGGCCAAACAGTAGACCCTTGGTAAACAGTAGACCCTTGGTAAACAGTAGACCCTTGGTAAACAGTAGACCCTTGGAAAACAGTAGACCCTTGGTAAACAGTAGACCCTTGGTAAACAGTAGACCCTTGGTAAACAGTAGACCCTTGGTAAACAGTAGACCCTTGGTAAACAGTAGACCCTTGGTAAACAGTAGACCCTTGGTAAACAGTAGACCCTTGGTAAACAGTAGACCCTTGGTAAACAGTAGACCCTTGGTAAACAGTAGACCCTTGGTAAACAGTAGACCCTTGGTAAACAGTAGACCCTTGGTAAACAGTAGACCCTTGGTAAACAGTAGACCCTTGGTAAACAGTAGACCCTTGGTAAACAGTAGACCCTTGGTAAACAGTAGACCCTTGGTAAACAGTAGACCCTTGGTAAACAGTAGACCCTTGGTAAACAGTAGACCCTTGGTAAACAGTAGACCCTTGGTAAACAGTAGACCCTTGGTAAACAGTAGACCCTTGGTAAACAGTAGACCCTTGGTAAACAGTAGACCCTTGGTAAACAGTAGACCCTTGGTAAACAGTAGACCCTTGGTAAACAGTAGACCCTTGGTAAACAGTAGACTCTTGGTAAACAGTAGACCCTTGGTAAACAGTAGACCCTTGGTAAACAGTAGACCCTTGGTAAACAGTAGACCCTTGGTAAACAGTAGACCCTTGGTAAACAGTAGACCCTTGGTAAACAGTAGACCCTTGGTAAACAGTAGACCCTTGGTAAACAGTAGACCCTTGGTAAACAGTAGACCCTTGGTAAACAGTAGACCCTTGGTAAACAGTAGACCCTTGGTAAACAGTAGACCCTTGGTAAACAGTAGACCCTTGGTAAACAGTAGACCCTTGGTAAACAGTAGACCCTTGGTAAACAGTAGACCCTTGGTAAACAGTAGACCCTTGGTAAACAGTAGACCCTTGGTAAACAGTAGACCCTTGGTAAACAGTAGACCCTTGGTAAACAGTAGACCCTTGGTAAACAGTAGACCCTTGGTAAACAGTAGACCCTTGGTAAACAGTAGACCCTTGGTAAACAGTAGACCCTTGGTAAACAGTAGACCCTTGGTAAACAGTAGACCCTTGGTAAACAGTAGACCCTTGGTAAACAGTAGACCCTTGGTAAACAGTAGACCCTTGGTAAACAGTAGACCCTTGGTAAACAGTAGACCCTTGGTAAACAGTAGACCCTTGGTAAACAGTAGACCCTTGGTAAACAGTAGACCCTTGGTAAACAGTAGACCCTTGGTAAACAGTAGACCCTTGGTAAACAGTAGACCCTTGGTAAACAGTAGACCCTTGGTAAACAGTAGACCCTTGGTAAACAGTAGACCCTTGGTAAACAGTAGACCCTTGGTAAACAGTAGACCCTTGGTAAACAGTAGACCCTTGGTAAACAGTAGACCCTTGGTAAACAGTAGACCCTTGGTAAACAGTAGACCCTTGGTAAACAGTAGACCCTTGGTAAACAGTAGACCCTTGGTAAACAGTAGACCCTTGGTAAACAGTAGACCCTTGGTAAACAGTAGACCCTTGGTAAACAGTAGACCCTTGGTAAACAGTAGACCCTTGGTAAACAGTAGACCCTTGGTAAACAGTAGACCCTTGGTAAACAGTAGACCCTTGGTAAACAGTAGACCCTTGGTAAACAGTAGACCCTTGGTAAACAGTAGACCCTTGGTAAACAGTAGACCCTTGGTAAACAGTAGACCCTTGGTAAACAGTAGACCCTTGGTAAACAGTAGACCCTTGGTAAACAGTAGACCCTTGGTAAACAGTAGACCCTTGGTAAACAGTAGACCCTTGGTAAACAGTAGACCCTTGGTAAACAGTAGACCCTTGGTAAACAGTAGACCCTTGGTAAACAGTAGACCCTTGGTAAACAGTAGACCCTTGGTAAACAGTAGACCCTTGGTAAACAGTAGACCCTTGGTAAACAGTAGACCCTTGGTAAACAGTAGACCCTTGGTAAACAGTAGACCCTTGGTAAACAGTAGACCCTTGGTAAACAGTAGACCCTTGGTAAACAGTAGACCCTTGGTAAACAGTAGACCCTTGGTAAACAGTAGACCCTTGGTAAACAGTAGACCCTTGGTAAACAGTAGACCCTTGGTAAACAGTAGACCCTTGGTAAACAGTAGACCCTTGGTAAACAGTAGACCCTTGGTAAACAGTAGACCCTTGGTAAACAGTAGACCCTTGGTAAACAGTAGACCCTTGGTAAACAGTAGACCCTTGGTAAACAGTAGACCCTTGATAAACAGTAGACTCTTGGTAAACAGTAGACCCTTGGTAAACAGTAGACCCTTGGTAAACAGTAGACCCTTGGTAAACAGTAGACCCTTGGTAAACAGTAGACCCTTGGTAAACAGTAGACCCTTGGTAAACAGTAGACCCTTGGTAAACAGTAGACCCTTGGTAAACAGTAGACCCTTGGTAAACAGTAGACCCTTGGTAAACAGTAGACCCTTGGTAAACAGTAGACCCTTGGTAAACAGTAGACCCTTGGTAAACAGTAGACCCTTGGTAAACAGTAGACCCTTGGTAAACAGTAGACCCTTGGTAAACAGTAGACTCTTGGTAAAAAGTAGACCCTTGGTAAACTGTAGACCCTTGGTAAACAGTAGACCCTTGGTAAACAGTAGACTCTTGGTAAACAGTAGACTATTGGTAAACAGTAGACCCTTGATAACCAGTAGACTCTTGGTAAACAGTAGACCCTTGGTAACAGTAGACCCTTGGTAAACAGTAGACTCTTGGTAAAGAGTAGACCCTTGGTAAACAGTAAGCCCTTGGTAAACAGTAGACTCTTGGTAAACAGTAGACCCTTGGTAAACAGTAGACCCTTGGTAAACAGTAGACCCTTGGTAAACAGTAGACCCTTGGTAAACAGTAGACCATTGGTAAACAGTAGACCCTTGGTAAACAGTAGACTCTTGGTAAACAGTAGACCCTTGGTAAACAGTAGACTCTTGGTAAACAGTAGACTCGGTGTATGTCAATGGGTATGTATTTAAACTTTATTTATTTTAAATCATTCAAGAAACAAGATATTTTAACTCATATTAATAACTCATTTTGCCCGCATTTTAGCACGCTGGGTGTCTTACGTGTAAACGGAGATTCGTTTGTTATAGAAATGATAGCATTGTAAAAGACAACGACCCGGGAATTATAACAAGTCCAGCAGGTGAAGTTTGACCAATCAGCTAGGGGCCGACCTCTGTCGATTGTTTAATGCCCTGGACACAGATAAGGACCTCGTCCATAGCCTGTGTCCAGTAACGTTAGTTACCCAACACTTAGTGCTAACTATGTTAATTTACATCCTCGATATCCCAGGGGTTACCCTCGCTTACTTCCTCTTTGTCCATCCTTATGTAAAGCCACTTACCCTACACTTAGTGTTGTGTTACATCCTCGATATTCCAGGGGTTACCCTCACTTACTTTCTCTCTGTCCATCCTCATGTAATGCCACTTACCCTACACTTAGTGCTGTGTTACATCCTCGATATTCCAGGGGTTACCCTCACTTACTTTCTCTCTGTCCACCCTTATGTAAAGCTACTTACCCTTCTCTTAGTACACTTAGTAGTTACCACCGGTTACGCTCACTTTCAAGCAGAGTACTTAGGTAAACGTAACCCATTGAATTTCGAGGATGGCAAGTTTAATGCTAACTTATCTTTAGCAAGCATTGGTAATGTCAGAATGAATGTGATACAAACCTCAATACGTACAGTTTTGGAAACGCGGCTACTTTTGTTTGCCTTATATTTTGTTTACCTTATACATATATTTTATTAAAGTCGTGCGAAAAAAGCATCATGCAACACAAGCGAGTTATATGAAGTATGCGTGTAAGAGGTTTCTTCAAGGACGAATGATCGATACTGACCTTAACTCACCCTACAACTGTCACTCAACAATCTCAGTTCCCCATTCCCTAGATGTTGTTAGCTCTATTCGACTTCAGACTGCATTCTATTGATATATATGTATGTTTATTTTTCACTTAAAATATTCATTTCTAATATGCTTATTTACTCGTTTAAATTTCGTTTCACCCACTTAAGAAAATATTGGAAAACATTACTATTTCTGCTAATTACTATTTCTGCTAAAGTGAACAATGCTTAGTTCCAAGGGAAATAACTCAGACAGATTCCCGTGCTGTCGCGTCACGAGCTGGACAGGTGATCATGAACTGTGACGGTCAGCATACGGGCAGTGCTAAACTAGTCGTAAAGCTGTCTCACCTGTCCGGGCAATGGTCATTCGGTTATAATTAATGTAACGGTCAATTCACGCGGATGTCGCTTCTGTTAGTAATTATGTAAAACATCGAAATTTCCTCCTACGGAAAAAGAGTGAATAAATAAAACAAATAATTATAGGGTAATCTTCTCATTACTTAAGGATTACCAAATATTGTGCAATACTGATAGCCACACTGAGACGCAAACGAAGACATATTGCGTTGATTTTGTTACTAAGATGTTGAGTCGCAAATATGATTTGACGCTCGCCTCTATAAATATAATGCGTCAAATGACAGTTTTAACGTTTACACCATGTACTAAACAACAGTTCTCTACCTCATGGCAGAATGGCTTCTAGATGTTCTTGCAATCGATGATGTTGTTCAATTTGAGTTTTGAGGACGAGGCGGCCATGGAGTGCACAGCATAATCTGTTATTCGTCAATGTATATCAAGAAACCCAGTCGATTTTAGTGTGACGTTATAATGACAAGGTCCAGCCGTCTAACGTTGTTTTGTGTGCCAAACAAATCGAATCACGCGCGTTAGTGCGTCATACATTATTTTGCGTGTAAACATGTACATGTATAAAGTAGTGTTTTCTCAATAAATGAACAGCCAGAACTGGTATCAGCCGGCTATCTTTAATGTTATGATTATGACGTCACAGTTGTAATGATGTCATCATTTTCACATCAGATTCGTGGTATCGGTTTATAAAGATGTGATGCAGAGCAAATGTAAATATACTGATTATATCGGCAGGAGACCGAATACAACTTAAGGAGATATGTCACCTTTCTGAAATGAATAACTTCTGCAAAAGAATTCAGTTAGAAGTATGTAACATATAGTTAATGATGGGTATCTGTTCTTAGCGTTTATATGAAAATTTGATTAATTTTACATGTACAACAATTATGAAAAAAGTTATTTAAACTTATATCAATCACTCTTGCTGGCTCGGATGTTATTGCGCAGGGGTCTTAATGTGGGAGAAACCCGGAGTACCCGGAGAAAAACCCCACCTGGTCGGGCAGGTGACGCCGTACCTTTTCACGTTCGATCGGGGAATTGAACTTGACGTATTTACAAGGTACGCAAGAACTAATGTACTGCCATCACTCAGGATGTCTGTATTTATTAGAAAATGCCCAGTTAAAGGGAGAAAACACTGCATACGAGTGACAGTAACATTATTTGTAGCTTTTAGCTATGACGTTTTGATACTGTACCAACTGCAAAAATTTGCTCCAACAGAGTTGGACATTAATTCTGTTATGGAAATATTTTGTCGTTTTTATTCTTAATTTTCGCTTGAACAACATTTATAAATCTGCCTTTCTTCTTATTCAGAATCGGTAGACACCTTTTGTACGGATCATCCGACTGCACTGCTACCGAACCCTGATAAATGTGCTCAATACTATGACTGCTCGCGCCCCTCACACGGACAGTTCGCCGGGGCAACGCCTTATCTTCGGGAGTGTCCTCATCCTCAGCTATTTGACCTGGAGACCTTTGGTTGTCTCGACTTCAGAAATGTTAAGTGCGCCAACAGGAAACAACCGGTGTCACCTTGTAAGTTATTTATGGCCTGTTAAGTTGGTGGCGATAACCAATACGATATGTCTCTGTCGTGATCAAATGGACTTGATGAATATATTATAGAATCCTCTGTCAATTTTCCTTTTTAAATAAGTAACAAAGAGCTTAGGGACCTGACCAGGCCATAGAGGCGGCTTTCTACGTGTGCATTCATTTTGAATTGAAATCTGAACAAATTTAAAGTAAGCATTTCCAAGTCATACATGTATGTATTGTTTAACTCCAAGTCATACATGTATGTATTGTTTAATTCCAAGTCATACATGTATGTATTGTTTAATTCCAAGTCATACATGTATGTATTGTTTAACTCCAAGTTATACATGTATGTATTGTTTAACTCCAAGTTATACATGTATGTTTTGTTTAACTCCAAGTCATACATGTATGTATTGTTTAACTCCAAGTCATACATGTATGTATTGTTTAATTCCAAGTCATACATGTATGTATTGTTTAACTCCAAGTCATACATGTATGTATTGTTTAACTCCAATACTAGGAAAGGTCCATCTTACTATTTCAAGCAAAGGGTTGGGTTGTCTTTAAAAACCAACAGCTCAACAATGTTAAGTTCATACATCGTTTATAGGAAAAATATTTAAAGGGACATGACAGAAGTTATAATCGGTTCATCCCATTATACGTTCATAGGGAAACGAACATATATATATATATATATAAATAGCAACAATTCAGTCAATTAAAATATATTTGTCGTATTTGACAAGGTGATATGCATATCTAAAAACAGTTAGTGTACTGCCAAATACGTCTGCGGTGTCGGTAGTGTTGTCCAGTGTCTTCTGCTAGGGAACATTGGAGAAATAACACTATATCTGCTGCCCTCGTCGCCACGCCTGGGAGGTCTCACTTTTCGTTTCGCTACTCTAGTGTTACCCTGGACAACCCTTACAACAAGATACAGCTTCCATTTGAAAAAAACGTTGCATCACGCTAAAAAGTAAAAGTGAAAAACAGTCTCACATCGTTGTCTAAAGTGTCATGGAAGCAAAACGTTGAGGAAAAATGGTAGAACGATTATCGACAATGGGTATTACAAATGATTTCAGCTAATTAATTACGATTCCCAATATCTCTTTAGCAGAAGACACCTAAAGAAACCATACTGATGCTGCAGAACGCTACACATCTGTTGCGTCATACGAATTCAGCTTGTCAACTCTATTTACTATACAATAATGTATCCTGCAATCGCTTAAAATTACACCTGTTAGTGTGAAAAAATACTGGATTACTGGATTGTACTTATATATCAATATACTTCTGTTAGTTCTCAGACATTCTTTGATAAATCCCTACATCGCTAACTGTATCTAATTAAATCCCTACATCGCTAACTGTATCTGGTTAAATCCCTACATCGCTAACTGTACTGGTTAAATTCCTACATCACTGACTGTATCTGGTTAAATCCCTACATCGCTAACTGTATCTGGTTAAATCCCTACATCACTAACTGTATCTGGTTAAATCCCTACATCGCTAACTGTATCTGGTTGCTGTTGACACGGCCTTTGACCACTGTATATCCTTTTGTTGCCTAGGTGACTACAAAGCGTATGAGTGTAGGGGGCCGGACTGTAAGAAATGCACTGACCAGATTCCCGGATGTACGGGAAAGCCGGATGGACCTAACTCCCACCCGAGTAGGCTGCTGACCAACTATTTCGTGGTGTGTCAAAACGGCAAGGCTACCTCTGTGGAGACATGTGCCAGGGGACTGTTTGATCCCACCCAGGGACGCTGTACCACTCAACTGGATCCTCGTATGTGTGTGGTGTCGCCAATACATATTTAAACACACGCGCACTAGATATATCTTTGATGTTGTTTATTTACTGGCGTTGCTCTCACGTACGTGTTTGCCTCCCGGTGTCTTTCTAGCAAAAGTTGTAAATATTCTTCCTTTTATTTGCTTTCTTTATCGAGTTACTAAATTTTAATTAGGTCTTTCTTTGTATCCGATGGTTCTTATGATTAGTTTTTGTTATGGGTATGTTGTTATAGCGTTGACAGTAGTATTCCTGAAATGTGACGTGAATGTACATGGCTTGGTGAACACTTCATAGTGACCCTATACCTAAACAGACAAATAGGGATATGAGATACATATTATATCTAGGTATTTATCACAGGTATTGATTTTTTAAGTTAAACATCTCATCTGATTCTTTCTTTGTAGTGTCTGTCGAAGCCTATTGTAGGGAGAACCCCCGGGGTAAGATCGCAAACCCCTCAAACTGTGCCATGGTGTATGACTGCACGCGCACCAGGCAGCGAAACAACTTTCTGAAGTACGAGGACGAGTGTCCCTATCCTATGTATTACTCAGCGCTCCAAGGAATGTGTATGGACTTTCGGGACGTGCAGTGCGGCTTCCGGTCACAACCGATCTCTAAATGTAAGCACTACGCGCGCATACACATATACGTCAATCATCTGTAATCAGATATTAAACCATGAACAATAAAATATATATTCATGTTTCCTGTCAGAGTGACCTCCCCTCGAATTTGAAAAAGACGGGCAACTGGATAAAGTTAGATACTGTTATTATACCATTGGGGTGCTGGCTTGTCGTTTTCTTGAGTTGGACCCCGGAAGCACAAATCATTAAAAATGATCACACAATGGATTTTTTTATATATATATAAATCACATAAATGAAGCATAAACTCTTGCCAAAATAAAATCTCTTTTCAGGGTGTCATTTCTACTACGACACTATTTTATTATATAAAAACAAAACGATGTATTATAATGGCTATGAAAATGTTTTTAGAGATACATTGTATAACACTATCGATCATTTTGGTTAAATTAGGAAAAAGTCTTACAAAAACTGAAAAGATCGTATTGTGACCTTAATGAGAGTGGTTATTATCCTACCCCCGTAGATCAAGATTCAGTGTTTCGTTCTGTCTGAGGAGAGGATTACCTGATTTTAAAATGAAGTGTCACTGATTTGAAGAATCTTTATTTCTCTTTCCTTAAGGTGATTACCAAAGATACTCGTGCTCAGGGGCAAACTGTCCCGTTTGTGAGCAAGTTTTTCCAAGCTGCGCAGGTCTGTCCGACGGACTCCATGTGTTTCCGGGAAGGGAAGGAACTCCTGCATATATCGAGTGTTTCCGATCCAGAACGGTTGATTCCAGTTCGAAATGTCCAAATGCTGCAATATTTGACCCCAGAACGAGGTCGTGTACAGGAGGTGCACCGATATTTCCCGGAAATGGAGGCGGACCATGTAAGCTGTTTACTTTTGTTACTTTTTGTTGCTCTGAAAAGTATGCAGTTTTCATTATTTAAATAATATCTAGTATTTTGTTTTATATCGTGCGATTAAAGTTTTGAGGAGCGTTTGATCGCATAGCATCGTCATCCTATAAAACACTGGCCAGCGTTGGAGGTTCTCGGAGTTAACTTTGTGTGATGGTATACAATATAAAATAACTTAACGAACTTGCTTCATTTCAAACAGTTAACCCAGACACGTTCCCAAATACCGGGAATAATGGAGGTGGTGACTGTGTGAGTAATCCACGGGCCCTGATACCGGACGCCACGAACTGCGCGCGCTACATCGATTGTAGTAAGGTGGACCCGACCCGAGGGCTAAGCAGTATGACGGAGGAGTGTCCCTACCCTCAACTGTTCGACATAAAATCTGGATGTGTAAATTTTATCGAAGTCAGCTGTGGGAGTCGCTACGAACCAAAGTCTCCTTGTAAGTGTCTATATGTAGATAATTGATTGATTTATATATCTTTCACTGTACACGTGAAGAAACAATTTAAAGCATTTAACTTGTTAATCGTATCCATATACAAAGTAACAGGTGGTTAAATCTTATACGGAAAAATTGTACATTTGGAAATCACCTCGTTATTGAAATATCAGACTTTCTTCCATACCGGTCTCCCTTAACCTTTTGTTCGATGTATACCTGACGTGCTGTATTTAAAAGTATTTTGTATTTTCTTTTGGCAAATGCAACGCAATCCAAAATCAATCTTCAGAAACATAGTCAAATGTCGTCTAATCGTAGAAACAAACGTTTTCAGGCGAGTACAACAACACAAAGAATTTGTGTAACGGACACATGTGTCAACTGCCGTGCGAGGAGAGGTCCCCCAGCTGTGTCGGACGCCCGGACGGAAACAATACCTTCCCCGACCGCCAACTGACCTCTTTCTACATCTCCTGTATGTTAGAACGGACGCGGTCTGTCGGCATCTGTCGATATGGCGTGTTCGATCCCACCCTCCGACGATGTACCACCAAGCTCGACCCAGGTATAGCATCGCGAAAACGTGTTCAAAGCCTTTAACATTCTCTGTAAAGTTCGTGCGTATATTATTGCGGCAAGATTCTTAAATCACAAGAAAAAACATATTTGCAAATATGTCGTGGCCTCTTAGACAAAAACAATACCTGTTAAGAGGTGTGACATAAACAATACCTGTTCAGAGGTGTGACATAGACAATACCTGTTCAGAGGTGTGACATAAACAATACCTGTTCAGAGATGTGATAAACAATACCTGTTCAAAGATGTGACATAAACAATACCTGTTCAGAGGAGTGACATAGACGATACCTGTTCAGAGGTGTGACATAATCAATTTCTGTTCAAATATGTGACATAAACAATACCTGTTCAAAGATGTGACATAAACAATACCTGCTCAAAGGTGTGTTCGAATGCTCTAAGTGTGTTTTAATGACTTTGACTGTTCAGTTAACATATCGTTTTGTGTATCATTTTTTTTTTAGCATGTTCATTGAATTTACAGAAAAAATATACATTTTCGTAAGTGGGATTTCTGCCTGATCCACATGAAGTTAATTATGCATTATGTTACTCTTTCGAGATAAAAATGATACACCCCAACACTATTTAGTGCTTAACTGATTTATTGATTATTTCAAAAGTATATTAACTCTATTTGATAAACTTGATATTTTTTCTTCAAAATTCTGATTTTTGTTCACTATTTAACTATTCTCTGCTTTACTCTGCCTTTTATGTCACAGCGTCTGTCCGTGAATTCTGCATGAAGAACCCCCTGACCGTGTTCCCGCACGTGGCCGGTTGTGCGCGGTACTATAACTGCAGCGACTCCCGGGATGATCGCGTGTTCGGTCCTTACCTCCGGGAATGTACCTATCCCGAGCTCTTCAATATTGTCCAGCTTCAATGTGTACCACCAAAACAGGCTAACTGCCGATGGAGATTCGAACCCAAGAATCCTTGTAAGTATAGTCCAAAATACCAACTCAGGTAAGTAAGTATATATAACATCTGAGGCAAATTTTGTTTTATTTTCAATATTGAGTATTTTGAAAATAAAGAAATAAAGAAATAAAATAAAAAATGTTGAAATTCTATTTACCCTGCCTGTTTTTCCCCTGTACCATGTACTTTATCGTCTGTAATCGACAATCGTTTTGTGTAGTTTCGATGAAATATGTGGAATAAACGCTATCACTTCTATTTAGGTTCTTAATTTTAAATATGTCTTGCATTTACTTTGCCTAAATTACAAAATCCTGGATTTAAATACATTTTTTTCTGTGGCTACAATTTAACTTTTAATTATTGATGTTTTGTAAAAACGATTAAGGTGCAGTGTAGGTGATTAACACATGATTGATACAACTGACCAATAACCAGCAACACGGTGTGCTAACATCTGAATAGTCGAGTGTTTTTTTTATAATAGAGCAGCTCTCGGAACACTCCGGATTTTACCTTTCGATTAACACTGGCTATAGGTGTAACATTCGCGTTCTTCTTAAATAATTTTGATAGAATTGATTTCGTACAGGGTATCAACAGTAATGTGATGTTTCGTGTCTGATTGATCACATAAAATGGCTCCAGATCGCACTGTTGATATGCATCTGTTTGGTAAAGAATATTCTTTAAGTACACAAGAAGACCTATGTCATGTTCACAAGCTTACTCTTCCAGGCGACTACATTTATAACCAATATTGTCCGGACCCCTCGTGTGAGCCTTGTGATATACGCTTCCCCGGTTGTGTCGGACGGACGGACGGACGCCATCCTGTCAGTAACACTGAAGACAAATACTTTGTCTGTAGTGGCGGCATGTTTGTCAGTATCGACCAATGTAGAGGGGCTTTGGGATCCTACGACCCGATCGCTAGGACATGTGTCGCCCCCTACAATTGTGGTGGATACGGTGACGGTAACCATCAAATCGCAGGAACGGATACAGACTATTTCACGTGCATGGATGGACTCTACGTCAGCAAAGGATCCTGCGCACCTGATACCTTCGATTCTGTTGACCGCGTCTGCGTACAGTCACCGTGCGCAGCATTGCTTGACGGAAATTACGTTATACCTGGACAGAAAACGGATTTCTTTATATGTCAGAACGGTAAATACGTGGATAAGATGTCTTGTGCGCCGTTCACATTTGACGAGAAGACAAGAGAGTGTCTGACGCATCCCGACTGTGCAGGGCTGAATGGGAACTTCCCTATGCTGGAGTTACCCAACGAGTACTTCACCTGTCGCAATGGTCGGTACATAGAGATGGCCTCGTGTGCACCTGAGACCTTCAACATGGATACAGGAAGATGTAACATACCCAGCTGTACAGGACGTCCGAACGGAAACAACGCTCTGGCGGGTTCCATCTCCGAGTTTATCGTCTGTAGAAACTCCTACTATCTGAAGACAGGATCGTGTGCGCCATCAACCTTTGATCCTGAGTCCCGACAATGTAAGGCTCTCGATTGCGGTCAACTAGCCGATAGTACGTATCCAATTTCAGGGACAGATAACTCTTTTATTGGATCAGACTCGGACTGGATCCGATGTGAAGGAGGACTTAGAGTGTCGAGCGGTACATGTGATCCATTAGCCTACAATCCAATAACCTCCAATTGTCAAGCGTCGCCATCTTGTTCTTCAAAGCCAAACGGAAAGAACTCTATTCCCGACAACGACTTCGTTTACTTCAACTGTGAGAATGGAATTCTACTTTTTATCCAATCATGTGCTCCATTTCCGTTTGACCCCGTCACGCGCCAGTGTGGGTTCCCGGCGTGTGCTGCTGATGGTAACTTCGCCATACCTTACAACAACCGTCTTTACATTACCTGTAGGAACGGTGAGATTGCATTTGAGGGAGATTGCGGTTCCTCTTTGTTTGACCCCATGTCTGGATTGTGTAGGTCACTCCCGGACTGTTTCGGACTCCTGGAGGGGAACAACGCCTTGACGGGCACCGAGGATCTTTACTTCGAATGCTCTGTGGGAAAGTTCGTCAAGATGTACTCGTGTACTCCTCAGATCTACAACCCTCTCACTGGACGCTGTATCCCACCCATCAACCCCTGTAAGATACTGTATAGTAGAGCTCGCACGAGACGCTGTCGATAATATACACCGCCTAGAATAGCTTTATGTATGCACATTGCGCATGCACCGATGATTTGCTTGATATTCAACGTAACGTATTCTATAAATCAAGATGCACACCTAGCATAAATTGTGCACAATACATGTATATCATTTTAAGCGTTTTTGCAAAGTTTAGCCTACCTAACAACGTAGATATCAACTCACTTTACCATCATAGGGGCCTGTTAATTAATTACAGGTTACAGTGTATGGGAAATACTTTAAAGCGTTATTAAGGCTGAGATCAATGGTACGGATCAGAAAGGTGCTCTGGAAATGCACCCAAATATTCCTCACAGATCAAATATTTTGTGAGTGTACAAATACGAATGACATCGTTGGAATGGTCGTTACTGTTTCCTTAAAAAAACCCCATTTATATCTATGCGAAGCACACGCCATTTTGCTGAAATGGAGGTAATTTCTGCACAAATTGCGTGGATAAAGAAGTTATTTGAAAGAAAAAAATATCTATTTTTCAAGTCATGCTATTATTTGGTGAGTCGTTATCTACATACCTACACCAAGTTCGGCTAACTACGGATATGAGCTCAGCTAACTACGGAAATATGCTCGGCTAAATTCATTAACCGCTTTCTTGCAACGTTTTAATCTCTCACCTATTCATATTTGCTAAGTTTGTAGTTTGCTCCTGACCATCACGTATATTTCGGCTACACATATAGATATACATAAATATGTCACTTCTTACATAGTATAGTCAGGTTAATTCGATAAGACTGTATTACATGTTTAATTTCTTGTTGCTGTAATGAACAAATGCATACTACCCTGACATTTTATAGTTTGACTTAGGCCAAACAAATTAATTGTGTTTCCGCTTTTAGTTCTGGAAAAATTAAGGTCCGTATTTGCACTTACTCGATTTTCCCCCATTTTGTTTCAAAACATTTCATTATTTTACAATCCTTGTTTTTTAATTAGTTTAAAGAGTTAAAGTACATATTTAAATCTAGGTTAAGCGAAAACGCATTTTTTCGATTGACCTTAACAGTTTATTTTCAGTACATAATAGCCCGTCTTAGATATACTGTATATAATCTCAATGGAGTACAGATTTAGTTCGCCTCTACTTCGTCCTAGCTGCTTCTCATGTAGTCAATCAGGACAGTGGCACAGTTCTATACTTATTCCGTCTTTGCGTATTGCAGAGTTATCTTCTCTTGAGAGCATGTATTGATTGTTACGTCATTGGTTTGTGTGAGAAAATTACGTCGTTTTCTCAAAAATTGATGACGTTACTCTCACAAACAAATGGCGTAACAATCAATACCTGCTCTCAAGAGAAGATAACTCTGCAATACGCAAAGACGGAGAACTGGGTAGCTAGTGATTCCGTGGCTAGTGTCTATAGTGCTATTGGCATCCCATAGTTCAGTGAGTCACGCTTATCGCAGAGTAGTTTTTTAATAGTACTTACTACTTATAATCATATCATATACCATTCTTACCAATCCTTTGTGTGGTGCGTTCACGTTCGATGTCTTTAGCTATAATGTGTTCACTTATACCTTTTTTAAGGGAGACACGATTTTTTGTTTATCAGAGGCGTATCATGTTGCCCAAAGTTAAAGCCCTGTGGAAACACGTAACGCAGAGGATATACAATTATTCATGTTTCCCTCAAACAAGTGCAATGCATACCGTTCTTTAGGTACAGATCATTATACCTAAGACGACAAAATCACAGCTATAATATATATACCAACATGTTTGTCAATTTACTGAAAATTTTGAAATAAATCACGTTTTCATTATCCCAATTTTTGTTTCAACAGGGACAGTACTTTAACATAATTTGTTTAACATGAGAGATAATTTAATAAAGAAATACTCAGTACTTTCATAAGGTCATTTTTAACAAAATTGCTTGTCACCTGCTTTTGCTTATGCTATGCACGCTTTTACTACATGTTGCGTGCATTAACAGCTGTGTTTTTATTTTCTTGGAGACCTGTCATAAACTTTATGTGTTTGTTTGTTCTTGATCAATTATAACGAAAATTAATTTTCATTTGTCTATATTTGAAAAAAGGAAAGAAACAGATTTTACGAAATATAAATATACACAAAATCGTCATTATTAAATTCGTTGCTTTGTAATCCTTTTGGATTGATTAATAATCTTTATTGCATTACTTGTTGTAATATTTTAAATTGATACTAAGTATTTTAAATTGTTCCGAAGTATTTTAAATTGTTCCGAAGTATTTTAAATTGTTCCGAAGTATTTTAAATTAACAAAGTATTTCAAATTATTACTAAGTATTTCAAATTAATACTAAGTATTTAAAATTATTATTATGTATTCTAAATTGTTACAAAGTGTTTTAAATTTGAAGACAATTCTAATTGGCTGTATTAAATGACGTGGCCATTGTCCACTTGCAGCTGACCCCGCCTCGTTCTGCCAGCGTGACCCTACATCCGCCTTCCCTCACCCTGCGAGTTGTGCTCGCTACATAAGCTGTGCCCAGGAGAGAACACAGCTTGGTAACTACCAGGAGGAGTGTCCCTACCCCACACTGTATGACAGCAGAGATGGAGTCTGCAAACCATACAGAGAAGTTCAATGCGGAAGCCGGATGGAACCCAAAGCCCCTTGTAAGTACAGTTGTAATCCCCGTAAAGACCCTTATGGAGACGCAATTGCGGTGCCGAATTAAAAAACCGGAAAAACAAACAAACAAACCACAAAACTCTGGGTAATATATTAATCAAATAAATAAAAATGAATATTATTGGCATGTTAGACATACTAGAACTTGCATTAACGTCGTGTTTTGAATACTGTAACGTTTGTTCAGTAGATATATTCTTTCGCTGTTAATAGCAAAAATCCATCATTAGAAAAACCAAGTTTAATTATTTGGGCAAAATGCTATAAAGCTAGTGAGTGTTTTACCACTAGACCATTTCAAACACTGAAACTTCGTTGGACAGTACCTAAACTAATTTGATTGGATATATATCTGCCATCAAGATCTGGACCTGCCATTAAGGAGGCACGCTAGTCTAGTGGTACATGTAGGACGCCGGGCTCGCTGACCGAAGGGTTGCGGGTTCGAGTCACGGCACGGCACTGTGTTATATCTTTGAGCAAGATACTTTACTCCGCTTGTTCCAGTCTACCTGAGCTGTAAATGAATACGTGGTTGGGCAGTGCTAGAATTGTTGAATGCTAGCTGTAAGCGCAAAAATGCAGTACCGGCTGTAAGCTCCCCAGGGACTTGAAAAAGATATTGGCTGTTTGCAAAGGCCCCATAACCACGGATAATAATTAGTGACCCGATTTGAGACTACATGCGAACTAGGTTGTGATAAAGCGATATATAAGAACCTCGAAGTGACTCAATATTCAACCTTCTACAAATAATTACCCAGGATAAGATATTTTATTTAAATGTTGTTGATCATTTAATTGGACGTTTAAAGTGATTATAACGTATACACTACAGGCGATTACGAAAAGACGAGACAGTGTACTTCTCCCGACGGTAACTGTCCCCCGTGTGAACAGGAACACCCCAGCTGTGTGGGCAAGACGAGGGATGGACCACATGCCATACCAAACAGACCGGAATGGTTCGTCCAATGTGCGGACGAGAGGACATACGACGTTAAGAAATGTCCAAACACTACTCCAGTCTTTGATCCAGTCGCTGGCGCCTGTTCTGTTGTCTTGGATCCACGTGCGTAATGTAGCTGATGATCTGGTTATAATTTACCAGATGAAGTAACTTTAAGTTAGATATTTTCTTGGCAATCGTTCGGAATAAGTACAGGAGAGAAATAACCAATCACAAACTTTTTAAACAATTATTCATAGGTAGTGTAATAAAATAATAATAAAAACAATTATTCATAGGAAGTGTAATAAAATAATGATAAAAACAATTATTCATAGGTAGTGTAATAAAATATGTAATAAAATAATAATAAAAACAATTATTCATAGGTAGTGTAATAAAATAATAATAAAAACAATTAGGAATGGCGTTTGCACTTAAACGTCAAGCAAGCACTATAAAATTGAACCCCCGGATGAAGCCGTTTTGTCAATCATCGTACCATTCTGTTCTACAATTGATTTCTTAGATTTTGCTAGGTACCCCACTAAGACAGTGACTTCACATCTGCCTTTCTTGTTACAGTAAATCCAGGTCCATACTGTAGGGTTAACCCCAGTGCGATGGCATCAGACCCTGATAACTGTGCTCAGTACATCGACTGTCGAATGATGATCACGGACTTCGGCAGCTACAAACAGGAATGTAACTATCCAGACTTGTTCGACGAACAGCTGAACGCATGCAGACCATACAACCAGGTCGGCTGTGGCACCCGACCTATACCGAAAGGACCATGTAAGTATACTTGAAGGACTATCGATACGCAATAATCGTTTGCTTGTTTATATGATCATTTGCTGTTTTACATCTGTTATCCATATTTTTTTCTCTCTAAATACATGTATTGATATAAGTAAGTGAATTAGTTGTAAAGCGTTGCAAGTATTCGCTCTTCGGTGTTAAGGTTGCGAATTTACAGGTATCAAAATCAGTCTTCTCTTAGCTTATCATTCAGGCAAATACAGTAGGGAAACCATCAGCTCCCTTACTCATATAATTGTCATTATCTGTTCAAGACATAATACACTATATGCTTAATAATTCCGAAACAAAATCAATGAAGAGTTTGTTTAATGTAATTTTTTTTGTTAACAGGCGAGTACGAGGCTAACATGCGTTGCCTTAACAACCGTTGCTCGATTTGCGAGGAGTCGTTTCCATCTTGCGTTGGTCTGCCGAACGGAAATAATCCATTCCCAGGGCAACGGAATATGTTTATAGTATGTAAGGATGACAGGACCACCAGCCAAGACCCGTGTGCTACCGGTTACTATGACCACGCCGCGCGGATATGTACCCTGAAGTTTGACCCAGGTATTACCGTGTTTATAACACTTTCACGAGTTCCTACGCACTATTCAGTTCAGTTCTTTATTACCTTGAACCTTACGACTCATCAGTACAAAATAAACATATATACAAGGATAAACAATACAATCACTCACACCCATATACACACCCACAAATACACCCACACAAATACACACACCCACAAATACACCCACACAAATACACACACACACGTAAATACACACTCACATATCCATGGTATAGTGTAGAGAGACATCCCTCTTTATATGGTACATAGTCTTTTCTTATTACTCAGTTTGATAGTTTGGCTAAATTTGTTAACTGTTTTTTGTTCACTGTTTCCATAAGTTGGATAAATTTATACATGCTAGGTCTTTCATAGTTATTTTTCTTAATAAAACGCGTTCTTAAACTACTACAGAACAACACATGATAGCAATCCTCAGTGTTTAAGCCTTTCAATCAGGATCAACGCGTGATTTAGTTTCAGAGTATCATTTAGTCAAGATGAGTGGTGTTCAGTATAACACAACCCTCCGATGTAGTTTGTAGAAATACATTTATTTGATATTTGGGTATTTGAAAACAATTTAAACAGAAAAACAGAAATAATACCATTTGAAAGTTTGTTTTATCCACATTCATTTCGTTTGAAGCCACTGACGAAGATTGGTACAGTCAACTCTGTATCTAGAGATCACGTTCAGGAAGTCCATTAAGTGGTCTCCTAATAATGATTCAGCTATGAATATTATTTCAGTGAAGGGGATTTAATAGTATTTCAGAACACATGGGTCCTCTTTAAAAAGATGGTCTGTCGAACAGGTTGGACTGTAAGCATTGTGTTTGGTTTAAAGTGGATATTTTTAAGTAAGTTTGGAGATAGTTTTGAGAGAACAACTTGAGGTAAGCTTGTAGACAGTTGATATATTAAGAAAGTGTCTGAATAGTTATGAGTAAATAGTTTTAAGTAAACTTGTTGATATTTTTTGTAGGACGTTTTAAGTAAACTTCCTGATTGTTTTATATACTTGTGGAAAGTATGAAGTGGATAATTTTGAGAAAGCTTGTGAATAGTTTTGAGTAGATAGTTTTATGTAAGCGTTAGATAGTTTTGAATGTATACTTTTGAGTAAGCTTATAATACATTCCATTCCATAACACCAAAAAGCAAGACAACGAACAAAACTCCCATACTTATTATCAACCTATATTACTGCAATAATCAATGTACGTTTTTTCCTGCTAGTCGACCCGGAGCCCTACTGTGCTTTCAAACCTAACGATATGGTAGCCAATGATATGCTGTGTTCCCAGTATTACGACTGCAGTAGGCCAAACAGTGCCTACGGACGGAACCTCCACGAGTGTCAGTATCCCCTGCTCTTCTCCAGGACAACAATGTCATGCCAGGACTTCAGTAACGTAGACTGTGACACCCGTTTCGAGCCTATCCAACCCTGTAAGTATCTACCAAAATGTGGTGGCTATGCTGTTGACTAAACTCTCAAGGCTAACCGACACGGAAATATCAGGGCATTAAAGGCCACGTGAAAGTGACATACTTTTGTTATTCATTGCGATTGAATGCCATCAACATATATGGATTGAACGGCGTTTTTAAAACGTTCACGCCGGTATGAGCGCAAATCGGTTTCATCCATATTTAACATCAGGGCATGTTTAATATGGATGTACATGTAAGGGCATGTTTAATATGGATGTACATGTACTAAGTAACTGATTTGCGTTCGTACCGGCATGAACATTTTAAAAACGCCGTTCAATCCATATATGTTTTATCATTAAAGCTAAAAAAAACCACCCCATATTTTCTTATTTTTACAATGCTTTGTTACAGGTGAATATCTTCAAAACAAATGCATTCCCACTCCCGGATCTGCGGCGTGCGTGCCATGCGCAGAAAGACTTCCGCCCTGTATTGGTCGCTCTGATGGAAACAACACGTTCCCCGGCCGCGAGAACACGCCTTACTTCATCACATGCTTTAAGAATCGCACAATCTTTGTAAGGACATGTGAACGTGGATATTTCGACCCAGTGACGAAGATTTGCCAGTTCGAGATCGACGCCTGTAAGTGTTTCCATTGACAGGTTGATGGTATACCGTAAAACCTCTATCTATTGCCTCAGTTAATGTAGTGGTATTTTGGCGTTATAAATGATTACAGTATATATATTCTAATTCGATGATAAATCGTGCAGAACATTATGAATGAGGACCTCGCAGAATGATTTTGGTAAAAGTTATGACAGACAAAACCAGTGGCATTATAATGAGGTTTTACAGTATTCAAAACAGTATTTTCTAACAAATGACATATATATATATACTTGTCTACTGCAAAATCAGATATGTTTCATATCAGTCATTTGAAACAAAATTATTTTTGGTTCATGCATCTAGAGAACCAATAGCGAGTCAAATGATATCGCGAATATGTCTTTAAGACATATTTGAATAAATTATATATATCTATTGAATGCCATCTCAAATAAATCATTATAAGCACAGTGGTAAAATCAGGGGTATTCGTGAAAACTTAACAATTGTCAGACAGTACATATCTCAAATAATGACCAGTTTCCGTGCTCATACAATCTTTTTTTCCTTACCAGCAAATCCCAAGCCATTTTGCAAATTCAACCCGAACGTCCAAATTGCTCATCCTGGTAGTTGTGCGAAATACTTCAACTGTAGCTCCGAGGTGAGCATGTACGGCGCGTTCGTACAGGAATGTCAATATCCGCTCCTCTACAACCGGCAAACAAAGAGATGTGACGAGTTTGATAAAGTCGACTGTGGCACCGCCTCGATACCTCAGGCTCCATGTAAGTATCAGAGGCTTCAATTGTGACATTGCTAGCCAGGTCAAGGGTAAAGCGTAACATTCTCTGTCCGTAGAATAGCAAAATCAAACTCCCGTCATCCACTACAGAATAGCATAACATCTTCCTAGCTATTCCAAGGGTACAGGCCTCCTTAATTTGTTCAGGATTAAATTGAACAATCGTAGCCCGGTAAAATATTAAAATATAGCAGCTGATGGTCGTCTTTTTTTTTTTTTTTAGTGCGATAGGGTATAAAAGAAACGTCTGCAGAAATACAGGGCCTCTTTATAACCTTACACATGTTCGATTGTGGATACAATGGATTTTAACTGGTTTTTAATGTAAATTGTGGCAGACAATTCAGCGTCCAAACTCAAGGACTGAAAGTCAACCAACAGTCGACCACCTCGTAAGGTCAAGTAGTCACGAAAAATACGAAAGCCAATTTTTCGTCTCCATGTTGATTTTTTTTGCCAGGTGAGTACGACCAGAACACATGTGCAGTTACACAGGAAACGGGTTGTCGTCCCTGTAGTGAGCGTCTGCCTAGCTGTATTGGGAAGGAGGCCGGAAATCACACATTCCCGGGACGTGAACTTTCCACGTACTACATCGTCTGTTTCCGGAACAGAACCGTCGCTGTACGGTCCTGCGCGGAGGGATTTTTCGATCCTGCTACTGGTCGTTGTACAAATGCCCTAACTGCAGGTAGCCTTTCATGTTTAAATCATTTTTAAGCTAACAAAGTAAAATAAAGTTTTCAAAGTATGCAAAATAAACATGTAGACACGAACGTACTTTCAATTACATTAAAGTGAGGTTAACGATGTGGAATACATATAACTCACAGTATTCGAAACTAAATCATTGATGTTTTTGTAACGTTAACTCACCCTCGTTATAATCATATTCTACTCTAACATAACCATTTATATTGGTCATAGTTAAAAAAAAGGTATATCTAGTTCTGGTCGCCTTATCTTTTGTCATCTCACATTGACTATCTATTTACAGCGGCCATTCGCGGGTTCTGTATGGCTAACCCCGATGTGATTAAGGCCAACCCGCTGAATTGTGCCCAGTACTTTGACTGTGGGAATGCTAGTAAACGTGCCCAGACCTTCCTCAGGGAGTGTCCGTACCCGATGCAGTTCAACAGCGAGGCTCACGCGTGCCAGAACTTTACCAACGTCATTTGCGACACTCGTAAAGACATCAAACTTCCATGTATGTGCAACAGTTATTGCTCAGATTCCACCAAATGAAATAGCTATACTATATATGGTTCGGACACAGAGAGAAATTATTAAAAACGAGTAAGAAAATTTGTTTGATTCTGTCTAATACTAACCAGATTGATACTTGTTTTTAGGCGAGTACAGAACATGTTCACTTTTTCAAATGTGTTGTGGCTTGAAGAAGAGCACTAACATACGTTTGTAGTTTGTTTACAATCTAATAAAGCTAATACTCATTCCAGGCGAGTACCTACAGAACAGATGTAACCCCGCCGATAAAAGATGTCAGAAATGTGAGGACCGTATCCCCAGCTGTGAGGGCTTAGCGGACGGAAACCATCTTCACCCCGGCAAACCAATGACCTCTGCTTACATCGTCTGTCTGGCCGAGCGGACAATGTCCATACAGAAGTGTGATCGTGGGCTATACGACCCTGGCACGCGAGTCTGTGTTAATGACGTCACGGAGAGTGAGTATACCGTTATTGATGCATAGTGTGTTGTGAAAATAATAAACCCAAGCAATTCTTCACATAGCTTTCATTGAACATATAGGACCAAGATTGGTACTACTATAGCGTATAATATTCGGCATAGTTTGTTTGGTGTTATTTATAAGTATATATTTTTTTTTTTGGTCAAGAAAATTTCGGAAATTGTTGAATTTACATAGGCTTAGAGTTGACCACATCACTATTTCTGGTGGTAATTTAATATGTTGATGACCCTGTAAAATGTTTTTTCCAGACAAACTTGTAAATACTTGATGAAACTCTGTTCTGTCAGTACATTACTATTTAGTTTTCTTTCTGACACAGTAATGGTCCAGCTCTTCTGTGAGAAAAACAAAGACGCAATCAAACCCCACCCATTCCAGTGTGCACAATACTACGACTGTCGTCAGGCCATCGGCGGTTCGTTCCTCCGGGAGTGTAAATACCCACAGCTGTTTGAGGAATCTACAGACACCTGTCGCAATTTTTCCGAAGTCAACTGCAGAGACAAATTCCAACCACAAGCTCCATGTGAGTTTATCCATCAATAAACCTGATTGAATTGCGTATATAACTGGCGGAATGGTTTAGCATTCAATTCATACGCAAACGGTTATCATTTATACTAGAATTATTTTACCTTTTATCACAAAAATGGCATTTTTCACATGCCTAGATGCTAAGCAGATTTTACAATTTTCTTTTCGAGTTTTGTCTATGAACTGGTGTATTAACTCCTATTGTGACGTCAGATTTAAGACAATTGAAATGACGTCATCAATCCCATCTATATTTACATTTGTGCTTCAACCCACAATATGAACGTTACCAGCAGAAATGTATTTCTTTCGAGTATGAAAGCATAAACTCTCGTGACGTATCACGTGGTTTACTTATGACGTTATATATTAACCTTGTTCAATGACAGTCTTGTTGCTTCGCTTCGGATAACATGGAGAATTATGCCCCTGCGTCAGACGCTCAAATGACGACGGTTAATTATTGGCGCCAATTTTATTAAAACTGTGCTGTTCCGCCAGTGTCGCTGCCACAGTGATAACCCTGATTTTCTGTCAGGCCAAGAATCAGCGTAGTTTTGAAATGTCCAATAATGACGTCGTTGTACTATGACGTCAACAATTTATGCGTAGACCCAATTACGTATACTCCGGAAACTTCATGGAAAAATACATTGAATTACTTCATATTTAAACAATCATATAAAACTATAACGATCACCTAGAACAACATGTTATACCTCTATGGAAAGCTTAAATAATTATCTGTTACTTTATATAATTACATGTAATTCAGCAGTTAGTGCGCATGTTGCTATACCGGCCGATATTAAGTTATATTGTAGAAACTTGCAGATGTGGAATGTTTTACCTTTAGTGTATGACAACGAATTAGAATGTGTGTACGATCTAGATCTGTTGTACACAATCATATATGATGCTCTCTATTTCCTGCAATTTCAAAATCCAAGGGTTACACGCTCAGTAAAAAATCGAAGGCGGAAGTCTTTGATTTTCGAAAGAGTTGCGATTTTGTTCAGTTGAACGTGCATATAGAACCGGTGAGTCATTTCCTCTATTTCGTACATGTATTCGTCTTCTAATCACAGTCAGATACTGTCGGTATCGCTAATAGTTCTAATATAAAGCCTAATTAATCGGTTGGAATGGGGTGGTTGTTGGGGCGGCACATTTTGTTTACGTAATAGATACTGATATGACGTGAATAAAAACAACCAATCGTAACGCTATTCATAGCAAATAATAGCCAGCAAAACCTTAGACAACGTTATCCATCAAAGCGAGAGAGAAACTAAAATTAGGCTAGTGGTACCTGTGTAGCGTTCAAATGTCCCAACATGATGTTAAACCATTTTTATTCAATAATGTTTACTTACATCTTATGAGGAATTTGTGAGACAACCAACAGGCCAGACATTCTTCTTGTAAGTTAGCAATGGTTTGATTCAGTTAACATAACTAAGACAAACAAAACAAGGTACCGAATATTTCAGTCGACATTATATTAACTATTTCACAATGTTTTTATTGACGTCTTCAAGTTCATAATACAATAACCTATTCTCACTGATTCTTGCACGCCGAGGCACGTATATCTTCGTCAAACTAGGTCGTTAACTAGTAACTGTTTGAAGCGACTTAGAGAACCACAGCTTCTTTAAAATGATATATATTTGAACCCGAACGCGCCCCTGTTACGTTACTAATTATGCACTGGAAACTTTTTCCAGTCTGACTATAGACTTGATCAATCATTTCTTCGAAGTGAAAGAGACATACATGTAACTTATGGAACTTTAATGACAAAAAAGAGATGAAATAAAAAGGGAAAAAATAAACAGGGTCCGAACAGACCTCAGACCCTTATACTATTGATCTAACCAACTTATCTGAACAACAGTCAACACTGGCTCAGTTGCGATACAGATAAAATTAAAATAAAAAAATAAATAAAAAAAACCTAGGGTGTGTATGGAAATCTACTGCGGAAAATAGGTTTACATCACTGTAAAATGTTTCTGTTTGCTATTGTTTCACCGAAAGCTACAGTATATAAAACAGAAGTTTAGTTACTTTAAAAAATGATACCAGATAATGTGTATAAGGGATTATACACATTGTCCGTGCCATATGTCCACTGACCGTATCCAACGTCATATCTCCGAGGAATTGAAAGTTCAAATACATCGCTTACAGCACGAAAGCCCGCGAATAGTTTCTAATATAATGACACCGTTGCTCCGAATTTTCACAGAAAGTCCAAGATAAATAGATAAATAAATGAAAAATACCCATACTCTATCACATGACACCGAAACAGATACTTTAGTGTTGAGATTTTGTTCTCTATTCTATGGACGGGTATTTTGTTCTCTATTCTATGGACGGGTATTTTGTTCTCTATTCTATGGACGGGTATTTTGTTCTCTATTCTATGGACGGGTATTTTGTTCTCTATTCTATGGACGGGTATTTTGTTCTCTATTCTATGGACGGGTATTTTGTTCTCTATTCTATGGACGGGTATTTTGTTCTCTATTCTATGGACGGGTATTTTGTTCTCTATTCTATGGACGGGTATTTTGTTCTCTATTCTATGGACGGGTATTTTGTTCTCTATTCTATGGACGGGTATTTTGTTCTCTATTCTATGGACGGGTATTTTGTTCTCTATTCTATGGACGGGTATTTTGTTCTCTATTCTATGGACGGGTATTTAAAAAAACGGGGAAAGCATGTCATCTTCTTTTAATACGAGCTTCAAGATCAGTTTCTCAGCTTTCCATTGGTATACGATATTTGCGTCTGCGATGCCGATATACTTTTTTTACAATGATTGAAATTTGAACATAAATCGCCTCACAGAACAAATAGTTTCCAGATCTTCTCATGTCACATGACTTGATGACGTCATGGACAATGCTGAGCGTGACGTCAAAATTCGTTAAAAGCCGATCGGCCCAGATCGGACCTGCGGCAGTCAACGTAAAAATCAGATCGGCCCAAATCGGCCCCGTGGCAGTCTGAGGGTTAAACGACGACGCATATACAAAACGCAGTAATAATTAAAAAAAAATGAATAAATAAAATTGTTCTATAGTAAAAAGTAAATATATGGATTAAGCTGCGTTTTTTTTAAATTTTCATGCCGGTATGAACATTTAAATAACGCCGTTCAATCCCTTTATATCAATAATATTTGGGATTTACAAACCAATGAAAAAAATCGCTGCCCACTTGCCTGCGATATTCTTAAACATTGAAACAGAGATAAAGTATTTTGCTTTTCTTAGTATTTTGATATTTAAAAACGTATGATCAAAATGTACACATTTTTACAGCTACCCAAAATTTTATCAAATCAACAAGAAGATTCATAAGCAATTTTAATTTTAACAACATTAAAAAGTTTAACTACATTTATCAGCTAAGCTTTTTATGAACGACGAGAAGGACTATGTATAAGTACAATAGTACTTGTTTCCCAATCATCAAAGTGAAATTTCTTTAAACATTTATAAAATATGGTATAAACTAGATGTCCTAAGAGTGAAATCAATTTTGAAATTCTATATATCTGATATGTTATTGACTTTTAAAATATTGGGAACTAAATTCTATATTTGTTAAATGATTTTGAGTCTCCACAATGACTTAGATTATCACCTTTGTCTACTTAGGCGACTACCTCCAGAATCATTGTCCCCCTAACTACCCCGGATGTCAACCGTGTGAGGAACGGCTCCCCAGCTGCGTGTCACTTCCGGACGGAAACAACCCGTTCCCAGGCCGTCTGTTGTCCGAATTCTACATTCAGTGTTTCCAAAACAGGACTGTTTCCGTGGAGGCCTGCCAGGTTTCCCTGTATGATCAAACGATCAGAAGTTGTTCCCCTCAGATTAATCCGAGTAAGTATATCACACTGTCTGGGACCATTCACATCAAATATAAAAACTGTAATTTCTACTTTCTAGACTACTAATAGCATAATAAAGTTAAATTTCGAAAAAGATTGAGAACGAAAGGATCAGACAACAGTTAAACGGGTTCGAACGGACATGATGATATTATATTTACCTGCTAAGATATAGGCCTCTATATTTCTGTTTACCTACTCTGAATGGCATAAAATCTCGATCCCATGTCGCAACTTTTATTCGTCGAAAGACAAAATGCACATTTATGCATGATGAAATGACTGGAAACATTGAATCTATATATTAAACAAACCAAAACCAAGCATGGTACACTTCATATTGACCACCGCTGGTTTAGCAATCTATATAATAAACAAACCTAGCATGGTACACTTCATATTGACCACCGCTGGTTCAGTAATCTATATAATAAACAAACCTAGCATTGTACAATTCATATTGATCAGTGTTAGTTCAGCAATCTATATAATAAACAAACCAAGCATGGTACATTTCATATTGATCACCGCTGGTTCAGCAATCTATATAACAAACAAACCTAGCATGGTACACTTCATATTGATCAGCGCTGGTTTAGCAATCTAAATAAAAAACAAACCTAGCATGGTACCCTTCATATTGATCAGCGCCGGATCAGCAATCTATATAATAACCAAACCTAGAATGGTACACTTCATATTGATAAGAGCAGGTTGAGCACTCTATATAATAAACAAACCAAGCATGGTACATTTCATATTGATCACCGCTGGCTCAGCAATCTATATAACCAACAAACCTAGCATGGTTCACCTCATATTGATCAGCGCTGGATCAGCAATCTATATAACATACAAACCTAGCATGGTACACCTCATGTACACTTCATATTGATAAGAGCAGGTTGAGCACTCTATATAATAAACAAAACTAGCATGGTACACCTCATATTGATCAGCACTGGTTCAGCGATCTATATAATAAACAAAACTAGCATAGTACACTTCATATTGACCAGCGGTGGTTCAGCAATCTATATATTAAACAAAACTAGCATAGTACACTTCATATTGACCAACGCTGGTTCAGCAATCTATATAATAAACAAAACTAGCATAGTACACTTCATATTGACCAGCGCTGGTTCAGCAATCTATATAACAAACAAACCTTGCATGATTCACTTCATATTGATCAGCGCTGGATCAGCAATCTATATAACAAACAAACCAAGCATGGTACACTTCATATTGATCAGCGCTGGTTCAACAATCTATATGATAAACAAACCTAGCATGGTACTCTTCATATTGATCAGTGTTAGTTCATCAATCTATATAATAAACAATCCTAGCATGGTACACTTCATATTGATAGGCGCTGGTCTAGCAATCTAAATAATAAACAAACCAAGCATGGTACACTTCATATTGACCACCGCTGGTTCAGCAAACTATATAACAAACAAACCAAGCATGGTACACTTCATATTGATCAGCGCTGGTTCAGCGATCTATATAATAAACAAACCTAGCATGGTACACTTCATATTGATAGGCGCTGGTTTAGCAATCTAAATAATAAACAAACCTAGCATGGTACACTTCATATTGATCAGTGCTGGTTCAGCAATCTATATAATAAACAAACCTAGCATGGTACACCTCATATTGATCAGCGCTGGTTCAGCGATCTATATAATAAACAAACCTAGAATGGTACACCTCATATTGATAGGCGCTGGTTTAGTAATCTAAATAATAAACAAACCAAGCATGGTACACCTCATATTGATCAGCGCTGGTTAAGCAAACTATATAATAAACAAACCTAGAATGGTACACTTCATATTGATAGGCGCGGGTTTAGCAATCTAAATAATAACAAACCTAGCATGGTACGCTTCATATTGATAGGCGCTGGGTTAGCAATCTAAATAATAACAAACCTAGCATGGTACGCTTCATATTGATAGGCGCTGATTTAGCAATCTAAATAATAGACAAACCTAGCATGGTACAATCTATATAATAAACAAACCTAGCATGGGACACTTCATATTGATAGGCGCTGGTCTAGCAATCTAAATAATAAACAACCCTAGCATGGTACACTTCATATTGACCACCGCTGGTTCAGTAATCTATATAATAAACCAACCTAGCATGGTACACTTAATATTGATAGGCGCTGGTTTAGCTATCTAAATAATAAACAAACCCAGCATAGAACACTTCATATTGATCAGCGCTGGTTCAGCGATCTATATAATAAACAAACCTAGCATTGTACACTTCATATTGATCAGAGCTGGTTCAGCAATCTATATATAAAACAAACCTAGAATGGATAACTTCATATTGATCAGCGCGGGTTCGGCAATCTATATAATAAACATATGGTCCACTTAATATTGATCAGTGTTAGTTCAGTAATCTATATAATAAACCAACCTAGCATGGTACACTTAATATTGATAGGCGCTGGTTTAGAAATCTAAATAATAAACAAACCTGGCATGGTACACTTCATATTAATAGGCGCTGGTTTAGCAATCCAAATAATAAACAAACCTAGCATGTTACACCTCATATTGATCAGCGCTGGTTCAGCAATCTATATAATAAACATATGGTCCACTTCATATTGATCAGTGTTAGTTCAGTAATCTATATAATAAACAAACCTAGCATGGTACACTTCATATTGATCAGCGCTGGTTCAGCAATCTATATAATAAACAAATCTAGCATGGTACACTTCATATTGACCACCGCTGGTTCAGTAATCTATATAATAAACAAAACTAGCATGGTACACCTCATATTGATCAGCGCTGGTTCAGCGATCTATATAATAAACAAACCTAGCATGGTACACCTCATATTGATCAGCGCTGGATCAGCAATCTATATAACAAACAAACCAAGCATGGTACACTTCATATTGATCAGTGTTAGGTCAGTAATTTATATAATAAACAAACCTAGCATGGTACACTTCATATTGATCAGTGTTAGTTCAGTAATCTATTTAATAAACAAACCCAGCATAGAACACTTCATATTGATCAGCGCTGGTTCAGTAATATATATAATAAACAAACCAAGAATGGTACACTCCTTATTGATCAGCGCTGGTTCAGCAATCTATATAATAATCAAAGCTAGCATGGTACACTTCATATTGATCAGCGCTGGTTCAGCAATCTATATAATAAACAAACCTAGCATGGTACACTTCATATTGATCAGCGCTGGTTCAGTGATCTATATAATAAACAAACCTAGCATGGTACACTTCCTACTGATCAGCGCTGGTTCAGTAATCTATATAACAAACAAACCCAGCATGGTACACTTCATATTGATCAGCGCTGGTTCAGCAACAGCTCTGTAACTTGCCTCTTTTCTTTGCAGACCTTTTATCCAGCCACTGTGAAGCCAACCCATTCGACTTGATTCCCGACCCCACAAACTGTGCCCGGTATTTCAACTGTAGTAACTCTGGTCTGAGCAAGGGTATGAGCCAGCCCTACATGGCTGAGTGTAAATACCCGAAGCTGTTCGTTTCGTCCAGCATGGGGTGTCAAATCTTTACCACGGTATCATGCCAGGAAAGATATGAACCAAGGGCCCCCTGTAAGTAACGTTTTCTTTGAAGTGAATGATTAAATATAATTTCCCTTCCGCGTGCAATGTAAGTTCCTTTTCACCAATATTTCACGAGAGATACATTTATACGTTATGCTGAGAGGATTGCGATTAAATATTAAGTCATTTTATGCCAACGTTATCAAACAAATGATACACCCTCTTGTATTGTTTCTTACCTGGTGAATGATTCTGATGACAATCTCAGAGTGTCGACGAAACGTAGGTGGTTTACTTATGTAAGATCAACATTTTACTTTATACATAAACAATGTACGTATTAGACAAGACCGACTGGTCCCTTTGTCAAGCTACCCCATACATTGTTTGTGTATAAAGTAAAACTTTTATATTAAGTGATTTAAACAGAACAAGTCATGCCTTCTAGTTCACTTACATTAAAAACGAACGTTCTTAATATGTATAAATTTGAGGTTAAATGTGTTCACTATTTTACCGATAAATTGTGTTCGAAATTAGTATTTGGTTCTAATTGAGTTACATTGATTTTACTCTGTCCTTTTTGTTGAGCGGTGCTTCAGTGAAGCAATATAAGGATCAACTTTATATCATAACAGTCATTAAGATAATTCTATGCCCAACTTGCTACAGCATTTACGTGCAGTTTTATTTAATTCCTATATGGTGTTTTAGTCTTCCTTTAAAGCTTCTCAATACTATATAGGGACAACTGTATATGTGATAAAACTCATTAGGATAATGATATGCTTTTTCATTTCCTACCTCTTTGGTGTTGTAGGCGAGTATGTTCAGAACCAATGTTTCGGCACCGGATGTGAACCGTGCGAGTCAAAATTCCCAAGCTGCATCGATAAAGAGGACGGGAGTAACATGTTCCCCGGGAAGCAATTCACCAGACTCTACACTGTGTGCTACTCCAACAGAACTGTCGCAATAGTGTCATGCGCAGTGGGCATCTACAATCACATAGAGAAGGCATGCGTACAGGAATCAGTAACAACGCCTGCGCCTGCACCCTAAACACACGTGCTGTTATATCAATATAGACAATGCCAGTATCTGTTCGTCAACACCATTTTAGAATAAGACACTGATAAATACAGTCATAGAGTAGAGACCAGATGTGGAGTTAACTTAGATAAACTAACAAATCAGTCGTGTTAATAAATACATTTCCAGTTAAGTTACCACTGTTCAGGTCAATGGAGTGCTTGTATATCAGACTATATCAGTAAAGGTGATACAGAGCATTGATCAATATTAGATGTATTGATTGTCAATAACGTGCGAATAAAATTATAGGTATATAGATATAAATCAATATTTACATGAAACATTAGATATTTTAAAATCTTTGAAATGTATACATGTTTATTTAACGATATACGTGAATATCTTTATTCTTAAAAACAGATGGCAGTTGTCTGTTGTTTATTTTATATTTATATTGTAATGTAACGTTTCATCTCATTTTGTTCTCGGTAACAAACATCATATATAAAGCTGGACTTTTACATCTACTTGAACACTGTATTGTAACCATTGTATCGTTTTCATCATATGTTTGTGAACTGCAATCTTGTACGCTGCACAAGGAATACCATTTCAATTTTTTCACATTCAATTAAATTCAACTGCTATACCTCGCTTAACAAATAGGGGCTAAAATTCACCCCTGTACCTGGCAGTATAACGATGTTAAAATTCACCCTTGTACATGGCAGTATAACGATGTTAAAATTCACCCCTGTATATTGCCGAGTATCCAGGCTATCATCCAACTCCTGTAGTTGCTTATTAACGTGGATATAATTGTCCATCAATTTTTACTTTAATATGTACATTTTCAAGTAAACTTATGCAAATTATCAATAGTATGTGAAATCAGCCTTGTGTTGGTGTATACTGGTAGTGTTCTGTCGATCTAGTGTATAGGTATGTGTCATTATATATGTACTGGACCCGTTGGGACCTTTTAACTTACAATAACAGCGGTTATCTGCAGTAGTCACGTGATATGAAATAGTCACGTGACTTTGCAGTGATACGCAAAGAGTGAATGTGTATGAAGAAAGTATGTTTAAAGTTATTTCAAGTATATGTAAATATTTTATGAAATAAATAGACCTTACATGCATAACACATGATTGCACGATCTGTAGTTGGTCAGTCAAGTGAAACTGACCGAAATATAACAATACTTTATGATACTATGAGATTGTCTCTGACTGTCCAGGGAGTGATACAGTTAGATTTTACTATAATATATATCTAATTGTATTCATATTTACTAGAATGAAAAGTACCACTCTCATCAATTTTCAGTGTTAAACTCATTACGTGATGTATTTCTTTTTATACCTTAAATTCACTGCTGTATGATGTTCTTGACTAGAAAGACTACAAGTAAAATAACGATAAAAAACAATGTCTCCATTTACCGAATCTTTTCTGATTTATCGATCTTTATTCAGATCATCATAGTTATGAATTGTGTACATTAGGGTACTTTATCGATATATATATTAGTTCTGTTTAAGCAGCAATATCCTTCTTTCCTTATTTTAAAACGATTATATTTTTTCAAAGTCAATTACAAGTGTGACAAATTATGTCCGTTTTTTAACAATAAAATAAATTTAGTTTCTTCATTTCAATCTGTTTTGCGTTGTTTTTGTTCTCTATATCGTACGCTGAACAAGTAGGCTATACTAGCTGTGAGAAGTCCTTCTAGAGTCTCAGGTACGTTACCGCACACAAAAAATATCTTTACAGCTTCATAAATAGATCGGCCACCGGAAGTTTATAATCGCAACTTCCGCTCTTCCCTCAATTAGTATCACTCAAGGCACGTTGGCTTCTTTTTGGTTCCACCATTTACGTTGGCCGCCATTGTAAAGTCGTTCACTCCTCAGTAATAACGAGCACAAGATTTGGGTTCATTGGTTTATTACATGTCCAGTATATAAACCTAAAATACAATATATTAGTATTAAAATATATCGGTCGAACTAAGTACGAACCTAACGTTTACAATAAATGCGAAACGGTGTCTATCTACACTATTTAGTTCTAATTTCGCTTTATAAGCTTCGACGTTATTATTCAGATATAGTATCATATTATATTATATTGCACTGTGCTGATGTACATTTACATATTTCTACTACAATGATAATGACTTACCAGAGGCCTGGAAAGTTCCGTCCTGCTCCGACGGAGCACAGTGCAGAGTGGGGTGGGAAGATCACGGGTGCTAGTGTATACGACACCCAGGGTGGCGTGGGTATTGGAAATACTCGTGCAATCGCATTCGCTCGACCTTACACGTATTCGCTATGAAAGGGGTACGATAGACAACCCATACAAGTAAATTAAATGATAAATGTCCTTTCTCCAGTGTTCTATTGTGTTCTGGTTGTATGAAGTCATACATACCTCAAGCGGTTTAATGTTGTTCCCCAAAGCAGTGCAAATTGCATGCAGGTAAGAGTGTTTCGGTTGTATGAAGTGACAAATACTCCATGTGATCTAGTGTGTTATTGGTTATATGAAGTGACAAATAATCCCTGTGATCTAGTGTGTTGTAGGTTGCATGACGTGATAAATACTCCCTGTGATTTAGTGTGTTGTAGGTTGACTGAAGTGATGGATACTCCCTGTGATCTAGTGTGTTGTAGGTTGTATGACGTGATAAATACTTCCTGTGATCTAGTGTGTTGTAGGTTATATAAAGTGATAAATACTCTCTGTGATCTAGTGTGTTGTAGGTTGTATGACGTGATAAATACTCCCTGTGATCTAGTGTGTTGTAGGTTGTATAAAGTGATAAATACTCCCTGTGATTTAGTGTGTTGTAGGTTGTATAAAGTGATAGATCTAGATACTCCCTGTGATGTAGTGTGTTGTAGGTTGTATAAAGTGATAAATACTCCCTGTGATCTAGTGTGTTGTAGGTTGTATGAAGTGATGGATACTCCCTGTGATCTAGTGTGTTGTAGGTTGTATAAAGTGATAAATACTCCCTGTGATTTAGTGTGTTGTAGGTTGTATAAAGTGACAAATACTGTCTGTGATCTAGTGTGTTGTAGGTTGTATAAAGTGATAGATCTAGATACTCCCTGTGTTCTAGTGTGTTGTAGGTTGTATATAGTGATATATCTAGATACTCCCTGAGATCTAGTATGTTGTAGATTGTATACAGTGATAGATCTAGATAATCCCTGTGATCTAGTGTGTTGTAGGCTGTATAAAGTGATAGATCTAGATACTCCCTGTGTTCTAGTGTGTTGTAGGTTGTATATAGTGATATATCTAGATACTCCCTGAGATCTAGTGTGTTGTAGATTGTATACAGTGATAGATCTAGATACTCCCTGTGATCTAGTGTGTTGTAGGTGTATGACGTGATAAATACTCCCTGTGATATCTCTGGAATAAAACGGCCAAATATGGTACCCATTCTGTTATGGGAGTGTAAAACGAACTTCTATATGGATTTACCACTAAATCTGTTATATTGTCATCCACATATCGACAGAGTTCCATAAAATATAGAGTCGATATTGTAATGGAGACCTAGAACATCCCTTCGCGATGGGCTGTGCTTTAACACGTGTAGAGATGGGCTGTGTTTTAACACGTGTAGAGATGGGCTGTGTTTTAACACGTGGAGAGATGGGCTGTGTTTTAAGACGTGTAGAGATGGGCTGTGCTTTAATGCGTGTAGAGATGGGCTGTGTGTTAACACGTGTAGAGATTGGCTGTGCTTTAATACGTGGAGAGATAGGCTGTGCTTTAACACGTGTAGAGATGGGCTGTGGTTTAATACGTGTGGAGATGGGCTGTGTTTTAACACGTGTAGAGATTGGCTGTGCTTTAATACGTGTAGAGATGGGCTGTGTTTTAACACGTGTAGAGATGGGCTGTGTTTTAACACGTGTAGAGATTGGCTGTGCTTTAATACGTGTAGAGATGGGCTGTTTTTTAACACGTGTAGAGATGGACTGTGCTATTAACACGTATAAAGCCGCGGATATGTAGTCTGTAGTGCTACAGCTGAGTTAGCGATGGAAATTATATTATCATTGTTGGATTTATTATTGTTGGATAAGTCTTCTACCGTGGTCGGACTGATTTAATTTATAATCAATTCTTCAAGATTCAAACTTTATTTATTTCAAAACATATTTCAACTTATATCAAATACTCTTTTTGTCCCGGATGGTAGTGTGTGGGGGTTCCTAATATAATGTGAGAGGAAATCGGAGCACCCGGAGAAAACCCACTTGGCCAGGTCGGTGACTCCATTCCTTGTCACGTCCGATTGGAGTACTCGACCGCCTTGATGAATGGCGAATGCATTGTCCACTGCGCCACCCGAACCATAATCTGTTCTATAAACAAACAAGGTGAAGGGAATGCGTCTTGTCAGTCAAACAGCACAGAACTTGAAACGTTAAACGCATAAGTTTTTCTTACGAAAGAACACCATTTACCATAGAATGAATACATACAAACAATATATACCACAACGTTTACCCACAATGAATTCGTAGTATTTCGAGAAAAAATATTGAAGAGGCGTTTTATCATTTTAATACTACGTTTATTGCTTCATTAAAATATACATACTCAGTTTTGTCAGTAGATAGTTGTTTGTTCACAAAACGTTATTGCTATTTAATAAAGATAGTGATCGCATCATTGCAGTTTTAACAGGCTATCTATATAATATTTGGTGTTCTTTTATGTTTTTGTTTCGTTTTTGTGTTGATGTCCTAAAGAAACTTTAACCTGAATGTTTCATATGAAGACGTCGAATTTGTCATTCGAAGTTGCAAAATACATACGATAACACTGAGGGTAAATAGCCATTTTATTGGTGGTAGAACTTTTTAGGTGTGTTTTACATCCCCAAACACAGATCAATGTATCATAGCGTTACAGCAACGTCCACACGACGTGCTCAAACACGGACTTTCACTGGGGACACGGAAAGACCAGAGGAGGAATGTCGCCATAAAACGCCCGAGTCAGGTCATAGATGTAGTGACGAGTCAGTCCCACACTTGGCTCCGCACAGACACACAGCGCCCCTAGCTGATTACACAAAAATGGACGACAAACACTTTTGATTTTGTTAAAACAGACAAAAAACACCAATATGGTAAGTTCAGATTAATTTTTACCTTAACTCTTGCATTGTTTGATTGTTGACTATATTTCGTTATCATTAACGTTGCTAAATCTAGAAGGAATTTTGCTTTCCCCTTTTACAGTTTTTAAATTAAATTTCAAAACATTTCGACAATTTCGGTTTTTGAATGGCATAGCAATGATAAGATATATTTCATGCTTAGTACACATATTTAAACAGTCTTAGCTGCTAGCGGTAACTTACCATGTGGAAATGAAGTCAGTCATTTCGTGTCTCGACATGTGGCTGTTGCTAGGATACCAATATGACACACTCGCTTCTTTATCATTGCAATTATATTCAAACAGCATGAGAATGTTAATATAAGGACAATTTAACAATTTGATGATAATATCATTGTTAATGTTTAATCGTGTATTTATAACTTGAAAATTTAAAAACTTAGTATCTTGCTTACGTTTTGTCTGAAACTGAAATAACATTATTCCGTGAAAAGCATTTGACAGTAAGAATATACTATTTTAGCAGTTTTTTGACATACCTCGCGGTTTCATTTTATTTCTGGTAATCATATTGTTTGTGTTAATAACAATATATTGTTTGTTTCAGTACGGGCACCTTAACGTCGTACTTAAAACCTATGTCCTGGAGAGGCACGGTGAGGCACAATGGAAATCAATTTTGTGAGTAAACATTAAATTCTTATATGAAAATATAGTCAGCGAACATTTAGCCCACTTTTTATGTGTTAAAAATATTCAATGTTGACATATCAGCATTATCAAGAAAGAGGTTGTACTGTTTATAGATTTGATCGTGTCTTTGTATGACAACCTTTCCACAAGGGGTACTTCATCGTTGTTTTATGCACGTTCGTATTGTATGTTCCACTAAGAATTGAACTAACGTTATAACAGTGCAGCAATACTTTATTCTCATCGATATAAAACGATATAATGGATTTATGATAATCCAAATTTCGAACTGTCTAGAATCAGTATATCCAAAACACTTATTAAGGACAACTTGAAATTCAGAATAATATTATTGCTCTTTCATTTATGTAGGATATACACAGAAACTACGGACTTTTTGCGACAATAACAATAATCCTATAATTACAGGAAAGAGGTTAACCATAGTGGGCAGTTCCAGTCTTCTGAGAAACATGACGACGCACTTACACAGAAGTTTATAAACGCGGCGGTCCATACCCTAGGTAGGTAATGGTTAACCATCAAAGTACGCCATACTGTCAGGATCCGTGACTCGTTTTAAGCATTAGTGTAAAGAACAGCATACATATCATATTTCAGGTAATCTTTGGTTTCAATTGTTTTCAGACTTGCACTACAGAAACGTCATGCGTACATACTTTTGCCAAAAAAAATATACTTTCAGACTTTACATAAACCGGTCCCTTACATTAACCATAAGCTCTGTTTTTAATGTATATTTACATATATCTCCATATACATGATGCTGATATGTGATTGTGTGTTTTAGCATGGGGTGTACATGTAATGGATTTATGCATGTACGTATTATGATGATTGTATTTGAACTAAAAACGTGTTACGGAAAATGTCATATTGGTAGTGCAAATTTAAATAACATATACACTTACATATATCAAGTTAATCCTTTAAGTTTTGTCTAAATTGTTTGTTATTATTTACCTTTCTTCCTCGTATGTACAACCTACACACTGTTTGTTTGTCCGGCTGACATAATCGACAACTAGGTGAAACAACAATGGATAATTTTGTCGTAGAATTGAATGTCATTAAAACAATTGGTATTATGTAAAATGTATATTAATATTCACCTAAACTGGCCTGCTTGTCTCTCAGGTCTTAAACGGGATGCCTTTCTTACATTGGTCGGAGAGTTCTTTATGGAGTTTTTGAATAAGAACTCCTATGACGAGCTTATCCGAAACCTAGGCTCCAACACGCTTGACTTCGTTCAGAATCTTGACTACGTACAGACGTATCTGAAGGAAGAATACCAGGAGGAGGTGATGCCAAGCTTCCGGTGTGAGGGAGATTCGGTTTCCGACAGGATGACGCTTCACTACTACTCGGTCCGACCCGGATATATTTGTTTTATCACAGGTCAGTATAGTTAAAACGTAGGCACCCTAGGTCATATCAGGGTGCATCGTCTAACATGGAGTTTGGGAATCGTATTGTGTTTTATAGAAACTAGGGTTGTCATTACACAACTTTATATTCTGGTTTACTTTAAAAATCTGTCCATGTTTTTTATTGTGCGGTCGACATCTCTTTGTAAATCTTTAATATTGGGTTCAAAAACAACACAAAATGGTCAGTCTGAACATTGTTTTCATTACCAAGAATTCCGATTCAGGTCTAATCGATAGTCATAGGGCTTTTTCGGTTATTGATTTCGGTTATTGATTGCGGTAACCGGATCACAGTCTTCTGACCGGCTTACCATTACCAGCCCTATCTATGTGAAGAGATGGTAATGAGCGACATGCTATCAAAAGACAGATTAACATAATGAAAACCTTCACTGAGCTTAGTTTTTCTTACCTTATTTTAACACTGAGAGTTAAAATCTTTGCCGAAAATGAATATAGTCGTAATCACGACCTGATGTTTGTTTGTAAGGAGTATTCTCTGTTCTGTTTGTTGCCTTTTTGGAATTTATTCTGATTTCAGTACCAGGTAATGAAATTTAAAATATATATCTATGTCTCATCCACTTAAAAAGTAAGTACATCGTACCGGCATTACTTCGAATATATAAGGTATACATCCTATTATTCATAGGTTGACACTGGGTTTTTTTCAGGGTTCCTAACCGCCGTAGCCAAGTCCCAGTTCGGTATGCAGCTGACCACGAGTATAATATCCATTACTGCAGAGTCAGTAGCACAGGAGAGCGGATACAGAGAACATGTCATCATAAACATCCTTGCCAAGAAGCCGGAAGAAAAACCTGACACGGAAGGCCCCCCTACATTTGTAGCTCAAACACCAAAGAACGCGGAACGCCAGATTCTTAAAACGGTATCTATTCTGGACAGCAAGGACCCATTTGTTTTCATAACAAACCTCCTTCTCCATCTTCCTTCCTTCCTTTCTCCTCCTCCTTATTTAATTTCTTCAGAATATGACTTATTATTTTTTAAGAAACGACAAAAAACCCCTATAGAAGTACAGATTTCAAAATATAACTTAAATTCAGAAATGCGTCATTTTACAAAGTTTCAACATTTTGTTATAAGCTTATAAAACCAACAGAGTTCTTTTGTCCTCTTTCCCATTACGTTATAAGATGACAATTGCAGGACGTGGATGCAGTTCGTGCCCGCCTGGAAGAGATCCTCAGGACTCAGGGAGAGGACGCACTCCCTCTCAACAAGTACCGTAGCGCAAAGGCGAAGTGGAAGGCCATCGCAAAGATCAGTCTCTTTTCCAGGGGATTCGTGGCCAGCTATCCTCATCAGAGTGCAATCAACCCCAAAATGTTTATAGATGTCTTCCCGTACCATCTAGTATTTGACTCTGATATGAAACTGTACCAGACAGGCGTGCGACTACAGAAGATGATGCCGTCTATTAGAAGCAGGATGGCTAAGGTCACAGACTTCTTCACTCTCAAGTATCCAAGATGTACCGACTTCACTTTTGAAAACATCAAGAATTTCATAATGTGTCCATTTATCCTGGAAGTACAGAAAGACCGATTGGCCAAAGACTTTTTGCATTATGGTCCATTCCAGGTTAAAGGTGTGTTAACAATTCACTCTTTGAAAATAGCATGTGCAATATTTAACAAATTCTCACCATGAAACAAATACATATAGTGTGAAAACATTTAGAATTTAGAGATAGAATATTTTAAGGACTTAGCACATGTTCTATTTCTTTTTTATGTTTGGTGAACTTAACGTTTCAGAAAGTGATGAACACCCTTCAGATGTTTGCCGTAATTAAAAGATGTATTTTGGAAATAGCACATTTAAATAGTCTTTGATTCCCACAGGTCAGATGTTCTTCCTGATGGATAGAAACTTCTTTTTCTTCATCTGCTCCCCGGTAGTAAGATCATGGCCAGATCTTGAGAAGCGGGATATGAAAATGGCCGACATACCTATCTGGGACGCAACACGTGACTTCTTATTGACTGACCTCACATACAGGTTGGTAATATTTTCAAATCATAAGTCATAGATAACTTAACATTCAAACTTTTACCCACAGATATGATGCTTTCATCGTATGTTAATATATACCCTTTATTAAGGAAAGTTTCGTCGCAGTTTCAGTTTTGCCGTTTTCGCCCTTTCATAATTGGGGCAAATTCATAATGATTTTGGATATTATTACACAGCATAATATATACATATACTCTGGGCGAACATAGATTCTACCAGTGAAGGGAGGGTATTTGACTGGGTGAATATAAACCCTTTTTTCTTCAAGAATCTTTCTGTGTTCAAGTCTACGAGAGAGTTTAGTACCATGACTTGTTTAGATTTAGAATGCTGAAAAGATATCACGTGATGTATCGGGTACATATAGGAATCCTGTATGATTTAATTTTGGTCAGTATATAATACCAATTTAGGTATAAAAGGTAAGTTCCGTATTGCCTTATTGCTTTTTGAAACACGTAACAGGAAATACGGATTGTATAGTGTGGTCTCATTATTCAATCATAAAAATGCATTCATTCAAGTCTCCAAATCAATATTTTCAGAAAAGAAGGAGGTAACATTATTACTATCTTTATAAAATTATGCTACAACATTCATTAGCTTGTGTCTTAGGTGACTGAACGAATCTGTATGTTTTGATATTCTGAAATATTGAGAACGAAGCTAACATTTTTAGAATGATCCCCTTTGTAGAATAGCTGCTGGTCAAACGACAGTGGTACAACAGGATACCACACTACTGTTGGAGCAACAGAGGTTGATGGCGTTAAGTATAGAAGACAAAGAACATGTGACCCGCCTACAGAAGGACCTAAATAGTGAGAAAAACAGAAACGACAACTTGTACCATGCCTTCCTCCCTCGACAATTGGCAAACATGATCAGGGAAGGCAGAGTCTACCAAGGAGGTAATAATAACAGCAACAACTTTAGATATGTTACCGACAACACTGTCTAAATGAGGGAATATTGAAGCTGTTACTCAATAATTACTATTTAACATAAGTTTCAATTTGCGTAGATTTTAAGCATCACCGCAATGTTTTCCCTATTAAAATGGATTAATAATTATTAAAGAACTATTTAAGATTTTTATATAAAAAACACATGTTGATTATATCTATTCTACAACATTAGTTGTTCCTCTAAAGTTTTCGACAACTTCTTTCCTTTTGGTAGGCAGTAATCGAATCGAAAAATATAGTGCCTAGTCTTTGACCCGAACTATTTAATACCATTTTGCCTATTTTATGTTGTCGTTCAAACCAGGTATCTAATAATTATACTTAAGGTTCAACAAGCCCCCTAAAAGAGGTAATAGTCACCCTAAATTTCAACCCCATGGCAAGTCATATTCAAATATTCTTATCACAAATCGGAATATATATATATGTAATTTAAATACATTGAACTTGTACATGAGCTATAAAAAAGGTATATAACCAGGTCAACGAAGTCAAAAATACGGCATTAAGGCTGATGTAATGATAAAAGTTGATCACCAGATTTATAACATGTCAATCTCCTAAGTGACCCAACTGAATGTTTCGAAATTACATGTTATTTGAAGATCATTTATATACCTAGGTCAAGCGGGACTTTAATTCTCTTTATCTATGTGTGGAGAGGTATACCGGCCTCACAAGTAGATGATTGTTGCTATGGGAATGTACATAAATCATAGTAAAACGTCAGAGTAACATATTTTAACGGTATATATGTGTATAATCATAGACATTTGACCATAAATACTACTTAAACTTCATATAAAATGTCCTTCCATAACATTCAATATTGTAATAAAAGAGCTAGACTTGTTGTAAACATTATTGTACTTTTCAGCTTCAATGTTTATAACATGTCTAGCGCATTCATATAATCACATAATGTTATCAAATGGCACATCATCTCAAGTTCATTTATCGATCAAGGTTACTTAGCTATTGTTTTCTTATTTAAAATTTGCTAAAATGTATTACCAGGAGATTTTATTATGATTCTAGTGATTTCGCATGGCAACATCTATCTTTATTTGTGGTCGGAATTCCTCTCAACAGTTAGTAGAAGAGAAATAAAGCTCCGCATGACCTAGGTATATAAAAAAACTTTAGATTATGAGTCATTTCCAAGCACTCAGTAGGGTTGCAAAAGAGATTGACATGTTATAAGTCCGGTGAACTATTTTTATAAAGACATCAGCTTTAATGCCTTTTTTTGACTACGTTAACCTGGCTATGTATTTTTGGTATGGCCAATGTACAAGTTCAATATATATAAATAACATATGTGAGTTCCGATTTGTAATTGAGGTCTTCGAACATGACTTACGAGGGGGTTGGAATTTTAGTTGACTACGTCATCTTTTAGGGGGCTTGTTGAACCTTAACATAGTCAAATATTATCGAAAATCAGCAGGATTCTATCTTTGACTTAAATTAGATAATCCAGTTAACTCCCTTTGTATTATTAAGTCTTGATTCAATGTTATGTTTTAAATCCATCAATTTGTAACATCAAACACATTTATCACGTATATCACCACTTTCGCGAAAGCATTTGTTATACATAATGTTATGGTCCCTGTGTGATCTTGAATAATGTTACTAATCGCTTAATAGAAAGTTTTTTATTATCATTTATATTCTATTAAGAACTGTCTTATGTTCCAAACCATTTATGAATAATGATACATTTTGTAGGTATTATAGTAAGGAGAAATAATTATCGATAAAAACTGAAAACCAAAATGGCTATGTGTTGAATTCAATTTCACTATTAATTTCCAGAATATTTTCCTGAGATGACGGCCCTGTTTTGTGACGTAGTACAGTTTATAAACCTGGTGTCTAACTGTAAGCCTTCGGACGTAGTAGGGGTCCTCAACTCGTTGTACACGAGGTTTGACAAGGTCACGAAAGTCCATGACACTTACCGGGTAAGTAACACACTCATACCGGTCAAGTACTTCACCTAGCGGAATAATATTCAACGATACATTGACAAGATTTGTAGCACCTTTCCGGAAAGATATGCCACCTCGCTGACTAGTATGACACATAAAGAGTAAGTTAGAAAAATGACATTTTGTTGCGTCGAAAACTAAGAATAAATTTTTGTTTGAACAGTTAAATGAAATTCTGCCTTCAGAATACCCATATAACACAAAAAATGGATGTTCACGTCCGAGTCTATATAACAATATATAACCTAATTTTCTCAGACTGAGATATAACTGTTGTAGCCTGATTTTCTGAAACTGAGATATAATTGTAGCCTGATTTTGTTGAAAGGTGGAATCTATTGGTGACGCTTACTTCGTGGTGGCTGGAGTACCAGAAAAGATCGACAACCACGCGGAGAGAATCGCAAACACCGCCCTAGGGATGATGCACCTGTCCCATGAAGTGGCAAACCCTATGACGGGTGGGAAGATCATGGTAGGTCATACAGAGAAGCGTGCTAGTTTCGCTGTGTTATATAATAATAGTTTATTACAATTATAGTATGAGTGACGGTAGGTATATAACAAAATGATAACCAACTGTCGGCATTTTGCATAATATATAACTATAGTGACATTCACAAAAAAAACAACCGGATTAGTTAAAATATATAACATCTTCGTTAATTATACGAAAAAGGTATCTTTAACAAAGGTTATATAACGTTAAATAATGTACAGAAACTAATGAGGAAACCCCTGTAGAATAGGGAAACTAATGAGGAAACCCCCTGTAGAATAGGGATACTAATGAGGAAACCCCCTGTAGAATAGGGAAGCTAATGAGGAAACCCCTGTAAAAATAGGGAAACTAATGGGGGAACTCCCTGTAGAATAGGGAAACTAATGAGGGAACCCCCTATAGAATAGGGATACTAATGAGGGAACCCCCTATAGAATAGGGATACTAATGAGGAAACCCCCTGGAGAATAGGGAAACTAATGAGGAATCCCCTGTAAAATAGGGAAACTAATGATGGAACCCCCTGTAGAATAGGATACTAATGAGGGCACCCCCTGTAGAATAGGGATACTAATGAGGGAATCCCCTGTATAATAGGAATACTAATGAGGGAACCCCCTATTTAATAGGGAAACTAATGAGGGAACCCCTGTAGAATAGGAAAACTAATGAGGAAACCCCTGTAAAATATGGAAACTAATGAGGGAACCCCCTATAGAATAGGGATACTAATGAGGGACCCCCTGTAGAATAGGGAAGCTAATGAGGAAACCCCTGTAAAATATGGAAACTAATGAGGGAACCCCCTGTAAAATAGGGAAACTGATGAGGGAACCCCCTGTAGAATAGGGAAACGAATGAGGAAACCCCTGTGAAATAGGGAAACTAATGAGGGAACCCCCTGTAGAATAGGGAAACTAATAAGGGAACCCCCTGTAGAATAGAGATACTAATGAGGAAACCCCTGTAGAATAGGGAAACTAATGAGGAAACCCCCTGTAGAATAGGGAAACTAATGAGGAAACCCCCTGTAGAATAGGGAAACTAATGAGGGAACCCCTGTAGAATAGGGAAACTAATGAGGAAACCCCTGTAAAAATAGGGAAACTAATGAGGGAAACCCCTGTAGAATAGGGAAACTAATGAGGGAACCCCCTGTAGAATAGGGAAACTAATGAGGAAACCCCCTGTAGAATAGGGAAACTAATGAGGGAACCCCTGTAGAATAGGGAAACTAATGAGGAAACCCCTGTAAAAATAGGGAAACTAATGAGGGAACCCCCTGTAGAATAGGGAAACTAATGAGGGAACCCCCTGTAGAATAGGGAAACTAATGAGGAAACCCCTGTAAAAATAGGGAAACTAATGAGGGAACCCCCTGTAGAATAGGGAAACTAATGAGGGAACCCCCTGTAGAATAGGGATACTAATGAGGGAACCCCTGTAGAATAGGGAAACTAATGAGGAAATCCCTGTAGAATAGGGAAACTTATGAGGGAACCCCCTGTAGAATAGGGATACTAATGAGGGAACCCCTGTAGAATAGGGATACTAATGAGAGAACCCCTGTAGAATAGGGATACTAATGAGGGAACCCCCTGTAGAATAGGGATACTAATGAGGGAACCCCTGTAGAATAGGGAAACTAATGAGGGAACCCCCTGTAGAATAGGGATACTAATGAGGGAACCCCCTGTAGAATAGGAATACTAATGAGGTAACCCCCTGTAGAATAGGGAAACTAATGAGGGAATCCCCTGTATAATAGGAATACTAATGAGGGAACCCCCTGTAGATTAGGGATACTAATGAGGGAACCCCTGGTAGAATAGGGAAACTAATGAGGGAATCCCCTGTATAATAGGAATACTAATGAGGGAACCCCCTGTAGAATAGGGATACTAATGAGGGAATCCCCTGTATAATAGGAATACTAATGAGGAAACCCCCTGTAGAATAGGATACTAATGAGGGAACCCCTGGTAGAATAGGGATACTAATGAGGGAACCCCCTGTAGAATAGGGAAACTAATGAGGGAACCCCCTGTAGATTAGGGATACTAATGAGGGAACCCCCTGTAGAATAGGGATACTAATGAGGGAACGCCATGTAGAATAGGATACTAATGAGGGAACCCCCTGTAGAATAGGGATACTAATGAGGGAACCCCCTGCAGAATTGGGGCTTTGCATTTATGCCCACTACACATGCAATGTTTATGATCTTTATGTAGATTATTTACTTCCTACCAACCTTGCTTGACTATTCTTCAATTTTTGCATAGTGTTGAAAGTTTGCAAAATCGGGAGTTCTTGTCCCTAAGCCGGAATAACCATAGTCCTTATAAATGACATTTGTTACTGGTTGCCTTCAGTGAGGTATCTCATTGAGGTAGCATTATAACTCAGCATCAGATCTAGAAGGCGTTTGTTACTGGCTGTCTTCAGTGAGGTATCTCATTGAGGTAGTATTATAACTCAGCATCAGATCAAGAAGGCGTCTATTACTGTCTGTCTTCAGTGAGGTATCTCATTGAGGTAGCATTATAACTCAGCATCAGATCAAGAAGGCGTTTGCTACTGGTTTCCTTCAGTGATGTATCTCATTGAGGTAGCATTGTAACTCAGCATCAGATCAAGAAGGCGTTTGTTACTGGCTGCCTTCAGTGAGGTATCTCATTGAGGTAGCATTATAACTCAACATCAGATCAAGAAGGCGTTTGTTACTGGCTGCCTTCAGTTAGGTATCTCATTGAGGTAGCATTATAACTCAGCATCAGATCAAGAAGGCGTTTGTTACTGGTTGCCTTCAGTGAGTTATCTCATTGAGGTAGCATTATAACTCAACATCAGATCAGGAAGGCGTTTGTTACTGGCTGCCTTCAGTTAGGTATCTCATCGAGGTAGCATTATAACTCAGCATGAGATCTAGAAGGCGTTTGTTACTGGCTGTCTTCAGTGAGGTATCTCATTTAGGTAGTATTATAACTCAGCATCAGATCAAGAAGGCGTCTGTTACTGGCTGTCTTCAGTGAGGTATCTCATTGAGGTAGCATAATAACCCAGCTTCAGATCTAGAAGGCGTTTGTTACTGGCTGCCTTCAGTGAGGTATCGCATTGAGGTAGCATTATAACTCAGCATCAGATCAAGAAGGCGTTTGTAACTGGTTTCCTTCAGTGAGGTATCTCATTGAGGTAGCATTATAACTCATCATCAGATCAAGAAGGCGTTTGTTACTGGTTACCTTCAGTGAGGTATCTCATTGCGGTAGCATTATAACTCATCATCAGATCTAGAAGGCGTTTGTTACTGGCTGCCTTCAGTGAGGTATCTCATTGAGGTAGCATAATAACTCAGCATCAGATTAAGAAGGCGTTTGTTACTGGTTGCCTTTAGTGAGGTATCTCATTGAGGTAGCATTATAACTCAGCATCAGATCAAGAAGGCGTTTGTTACTGGTTTCATTCAGTGAGGTATCTCATTGAGGTAGCATTATTACTCATCATCAGATCAAGAAGGCGTTTGTAACTGGTTTCCTTCAGTGAGGTATCTCATTGAGGTAGCATTGTAACTCAGTATCAGATCAAGGAGGCGTTTGTTACTGGTTGCCTTCAGTGAGGTATCTCATTGAGGTAGCAGTATAACTCAGCATCAGATCTAGAAGGCGTTTGTTACTGGCTGCCTTCAGTGAGGTATCTCATTGAGGCAGCATTATAACTCAGCATCAGATCAAGAAGGCGTTTGTAACTGGTTTCCTTCAGTGAGGTATCTCATTGAGGTAGCATTATTACTCATCATCAGATCAAGAAGGCGTTTGTAACTGGTTTCCTTCAGTGAGGTATCTCATTGAGGTAGAATTGTAACTTAGTATCAGATCAAGGAGGCGTTTGTTACTGGTTGCCTTCAGTGAGGTATCTCATTGATGTAGCATTATAACTCATCATCAGGGTATCTCATTGAGGTAGCATTATAACTCAGCACCAGATCAAGAAGGCGTTTGTTACTGGCTGTCTTCAGTGAGGTATCTCATTGAGGTAGCAGTATAACTCAGCATCAGATCTAGAAGGCGTTTGTTACTGGTTGCCTTCAGTGAGGGATCTCATTGAGGTAGCATTATAACTCAGCATCAGATCTAGAAGGCGTTTGTTACTGGTTGCCTTCAGTGAGGGATCTCATTGAGGTAGCATTATAACTCAGCATCAGATCTAGAAGGCGTTTGTTACTGGTTGCCTTCAGTGAGGTATCTCATTGATGTAGCATTATAACTCATCATCAGATCAAGAAGGCGTTTGTTACTGGCTGTCTCCAGTGAGGTATCTCATTGAGGTAGCATTATAACTCAGCATGAGATCAAGGAGGCGTTTGTTACTGGCTGTCTTCAGTGAGGTATCTCATTGAGGTAGCATTATAACTCAGCATCAGATCAAGAAGGCGTTTGTTACTGGCTGTCTCCAGTGAGGTATCTCATTGAGGTAGCATTATAACTCAGCATGAGATCAAGAAGGCGTTTGTTACTGGCTGTCTTCAGTGAGGTATCTCATTGAGGTTGCATTATAACTCAGCATCAGATCAAGAAGGCGTTATTGCTTGCACACATTGCACACATTGGGGCATGTTCTGAAATCAATATTTATTGTCGTTTTGTCGTCCTTTATAGGCCTTACGTACAACAGGAATCGAGCTATATATGCAAACAGTGCATACATATATTGATTATAGAAATATATAATATCATATAAAATTATATAAGTAAAATAATGTTAGTTGTTTCTGAATCACCACTTGTTATAAGTTAGGTGTAACGGTTGCTACAAATAACGGTCAGACATGAACTAGAAACAAGCACAGACAAATTGTCCATAAACCTTTCAGGGCTGGAATCCCAGGATAAGCTGACAAACAACCGTAATACCAATTACTTGATAAAAACGTCTAATATATAAAAAAAAATAAAAAATCAGTGAACCGTCTCCAAAATGTTACATAATGTGAACTTGTAATGCTGCCTGAACGTAATTTGCTACGTCCCAATTTAATCAAACAATAGACAAATTAAAACATATATTTGAATTTCAATCTACCAGCATAACCTGGAGAAATTTAGGAAAAAACCAAGAATATCAATATCATTTTCATTAACCATATAAATATATATCATGTATATAGGTATATGCATATCTGCGCCTGCATCTATATAAACATCAATGACATGATAGCAATACCATTATATGAGATAAGAATCGAAACCCTTATCGTATGTTTTCTTTATAATTGTAAATTAATCTCTTCTGTGTGAATTTGTTCGGAAATATATTATATGACTCACTTTAAATATAGTCTTTTTCGTTTATGCTACTTACAATTATCGCCGGTAAAACTTTATTTGTATCGTATCACTACTATTAAAAAAAGACGGGGATGTTTTATCATTAGTTAAAGTTGCATGTCATCAGTTTCATGAACGGTTTAAAATATGGACAAATGTCGGATGGAATTCTGGGCAAATGACAGACTTTATGGTTTTCCCGAATGGTTATTTCATGATATCAAAAAACCAATTTACATATAGGAATTAATGTTTGAGCACATTGGTAAACATACTACGAATAAAAGTATTTTGTGTTATTTATTAAATAGATATAATATCACGGTTATAGTTTGTATCAGAAAAGTATTTTGTGTTATTTATCAAATAGATATAATATCACGGTTATAGTTTGTATCATAAAAGTATTTTGTGTTATTTATTAAATAGATATAATATCACGGTTATAGTTTGTATCATAAAATGCACTTACCGCCTGCTTCGTCAATCTTACAGATACGAATCGGCATACACACCGGCTCTATGGTTTGCGGTGTCGTCGGAACACGGCTACCCCGTTTTATTGTTCTGGGTGAAACAGCTGTAGTTGCCTCTAAAATGGAAAGTCACGGTGAACCAGGGAAGATTCACATCAGCCCGTCAACATACAGGTAACGTATGACGTTCAGTGATTTGATACTGTACAGAGGTGGTTCTATGTGTGCCTGGGATATTTTCGCGATTTGTTTGTTCCGTATTGCGCCTGTTAGTTGATTAATGACTGGCCTTTTAAAATATTTAATACATTGATGCGTTATGCATGCAAGGATTTATTCGATTGTGATATAAAAGACCAACGTGTGTATTTATAACACATTAAATTAAAGACCATCTGGGTTTCAGGCTCCTGAAAGGTAAAGGCTTTACGATGGAGGACAGAGGGCGAATCGAACTGAGAGGTTTTGGACCGATCGGGACATTCTTTCTGACTGGCAACGAACACGCAGCAGATGATGACCTCGTAGGTAGGTCAAAATTGACCAATCAGGACATCGCTTTCATCAACGAAGGTCATGCACATGATCACAAGAAAGCTAACCAGACACCGTCCTCTGGAGGCAAGTCAACATGGCTTCTTAAGTGATAAAATCGTTGGTGATGAGGTATCTTTTGAATTATTTCCTCGTTATCCTTTTCAGAATATTTATTACGTTGCCTGCAACATTGCCTAAATGTTGTCAGACATTAGTGCTATTCATAAACCTCGTTAACTGCAGTTGCTATGACAATTAAGGTACCTTGATAGGTCATCGACTCTCCTTATGACTGCGAAAAAGAAATACAACTGCTTTATATATGGTAAGAGTTATTCATCTTTTGAAGTTAATTTAAGTTAATGTTGTTTTATCTCCGTTGTAGTTGGAAGCCGACCTCCTACCGGAGACAGCGAGTTTGCAACCTTTGCTTACTGATGAAAACAAACACCCTACAAAGCATGCACTTCTAGGAGATCCGTAATAGCACGAGGGAAAATTCGTGACCAGGAATTATACCGCTCTGTTCTTTAACTTCAACGAAAAGGTCTGAAGGAATCCAGATGAAGAGGTACTAGATTATCATTCACATACAGAGGATTGTCTGAACATATTCGTTAAAGAATCGGGGGTTTTCGGGCACGTGCTTACATAATCATTCGTCAAAAGAAATGGAGAAATTTGGATTTTTTGTATACGGTTCAATACCAAGTATATGCTATTGAAGATTTGCGGCCAATACATATTTGTAAAGTTGTACTAATGTTTGTGAGGTTTATCTCAGGCAGACAAACCAAGCTTTCTGCAGCATCAGTAGGTGGTCTTTTAGTCACCATCATTTAGAAAACTAACAGTAAAAATGTGATGAATAAAAAAATAACCAGGATATTGTGAACATATTCGTTGATGTTAGTTAACGTAATATTGTTTTTAAATCCGAATATCAAAATATTGTTTATTTGTACCGATGTGAAAACTTCATTTGATACAAAACTTCAATTGCTAGTCTACAAAGACTAAGAATAAGTGACACTACTTCCATGGATTACAAAGGTAACAAAGCGAGATGTGAACGTATTCAATTACTCTTAATCAGCATAGAGTCACACTACTGACGTCGTATTAAAGGATGAACGACCCCTAGGCACTGAGGAGTGAGATACATTCCATTGACTCCATTCAACCAAGTATATTGCCGAATAGTTCAAAAGATGTGCGTGGAAATATAATCTTTTGATGTTGTGTCGGGAGGAAGTTAATATAAAATGTTGTTTTAAGGAACTTTAAACGAACATTCTACGCCAGGTGGAGTAATTTCCCGTATAATCTTATGATACATACGGATATATCCTTATAACATAAATTACAAAATAAACTGACGTGATTACTTTTATTCCGCAGCTAATTGTGTATGAAATACTTTAAACTAAGGTTTGTTTTATGTAGCAGCTACGTCAGAACCACAAGACTATATTTATTGAGTTCGTTTTTCAAAATTATATTTAAGTTATATTTAATATTTGTATTCAACATATAATTTTAATAATTTAATTTTATACTCTTAAGCTATTTTAAGTGTTTTATGTCCATGGTTTCAAAGTTTAAGCTTGAATTCTCATGTGTGTCATCCAAGTGATCTGTGATAGTTTGTATATAGAAATTACCGACCTCAGCTAGTTAAAAATGTTTTAACTTCAAATTACACTTCAGCATATTTGTCACCAGCCAAGTAGCGTCCTTAGCAACCGAGGACTTTAGTGATTCTTGAACGTATAGAGTAGCTTTCAACAGAGGAACAGTTATAAGCGCTGTAAATATTTATGAGCTTGGCAGACTTTCAAAGCAGCCGTAGGAAGGGCGAGCTTTGTCACGCGATTACTGTTGTTAGGACAACGTCTCAGGAGGGCATACTTTGTTGTTAGCAATTGTGTATGACGTGGTAAGGAACCTTCCATAGCTACATGTATGTGTATATATCGATATGACACAATTTGGTAATAAAATAGTACTTATTTGTTAACATAATATATTCATGGTTTTTGTCAAGTCGTTTTAATCGATGCGGTATGATTTATTGGGGTCGTTGTACGCAAAATATCTACTTCTCAGAGTGTGTTTTTGATTTTGGTATCACTTTTATTTCTTTTGGAAAGGATTGTCATTTTTCATGAATACATTTTATTTATATTTTAATGGGATATACATTTGTATGTAGAAATATCTTCCTCTTGATAAAATATTAATCAGTTGACTTGGAACGTTTATAGTAACTAACCACGTGTCACTATTGGTTTTAATCAATTTAATCAAACGATACTGTACATCAAGTGGCGAATACAATGTATTCACAGAGCCACCAACGAACATATTACACATGAAATTAGTCAGAAAACTTTTAAAACATTAATAAAGCAAATTCCTTTTGTAATCTGTAGTGCAACCTTGCCTGATTAAACAACCCAGAAACTTCACCTATCGTGCAAAATAAACACATATTGGATTATCAATATTCATTTTCATATACATGTACTTGTAAACAGTAAAAGTGTTACTTTGACAGTTTTTGTGGGTGTATGTAGCATTTTTACATAACCACTGCAGAGGGGCTAATGAGAATTTACGAACAAATATTCAATGGGCCTGTTTCCAGTAATGTTAATTCTCCATAGGAGCCTGCCCCCGTATAATTTCTTATCTAGCTCAACTACTGTTTTTTTCTTTTCCGAAGAATAATTTTACACCTTTCCGACACCCAGATTTCATAATTTCAGTGAAAATGTATTTTTATAAAGTTGTCAATTTCAGCATCAAAGACATAAGTTCGTAAATAAAAGAAGGTTATCTCGAAATTGTAATTCGCAACATAGTATAAATTTCTTTTGATAAATATTTCCAACACATCGTGTTTATTCATAAAACATAAAAAAAAAAAAAAAATCTCGGATGAAAATGAACTTGCAGAGACACAATTATGAAGAAAAATGCCATAAAATTGCAATTTTCTCCCGTTATATAGTTTTGGATGCAAATTTCCATCAGAAAATCGGATAGAGCTTTACTTGTTTGAGATTGTTTCTTCCATAAAACAGCCAAATGGCGCGATGGAAACATGATTTTTTGTTACAATCATGCCATGAATGTATTCTTTACGGTGACCATCATTTGATTAGATTTTCATTAATATTTTACATAACATGCACATTTTATCAACACTTAGACAGCTTCTGAAAGGAACAACTTTGCGGAGCCATAAAAAACAAACCAAGTGACCTAAATCTTTATACTTTATAGATTTGTGACCACAACGGCATGGGCAATGCACCACCAACAGGAAATTTGAATCAGAGAAGGGGCCGTTTTGGAAACCGGCCCTTTGGATATTTGTTCTATTCTTCAAGCTGTTAGTTTGAATTAGTAGATACTAGTCGGCCCTTTAAAGGTTATCCATAAATACAATGCCGACTAAAAACCATATTGCTTGTTAGGTATTTGTCATTTTGCGTTCCTAAAAACTGATAATTTGTCGGTATTTGTACAAGTATAAATCTAAAATAAATATTACCTGAACGATTTAAATAGTGAAACTCGTCTCCCGATTGAAAGCCACAAAGTCGTTATAACAGTGAAAAATATTTTAAGAACTTAAGGCATCTTAAAATTAGAAACAGAAAGTGTCATCCTATAAAGGCGCGTGACTCCTATAATGTCATATCAATCATACGTTAGTTGCAGTTGTTGTGTTTTGCACTAAAGTGTAGAAATGAGAAGTAATGTGAGCTACATACGGCTAATGAAAATAACTGAAGATGCACGAATTGATCATGTCTCATGTTTGCTACACAAAAGATACTCTATACATATATTGCAGTAGAAAACGCTTATTGATGCTGAAGAATAAAACATCCCGTCTTTATTTCAGAGAAAAGGAGACTTATATACATTGTAGCATGTAATATATCACACTAACAAAGTATATCGTTATAATATGTATTACCATATTTAATATGATTCTCAACAACAATATGACGGGTATGAGTTTAGAGTGACCTCCTTCCTTTGAAATAGTCTCCCATCTGATGAAGAACGTCGCTCATTAATTGTGGGGTCGCTAGATGGTGTTCCATGATGTTACCGATGGTGTGGAGCATGTGTCCTGCTTGGACGTCAGTCAATGGGGGCTCTGAAAAATATAAATACACGAACATTGAGCTATAATTATCAAAAACATTGTCACTTTAAAACAGAATCTATCCTATTCATTCTTGTGGATATAACGGGAACCAACTGGTTCCAGATTGAGCGTATCACAAAAGTAGTCAAAGAGAGAATGAGAGCTCAAAGTATATTTAAGATTGTTGAATAAAAAAAATATGGAAAAAGATACAGACCAAAATATTTAAAACTTATACATAACTTACACACATATTTACAATAGGTGATATTTATATATTTCATACATTACCTTGATATAGCGACTTCTTTCCTTTGAAGAAATCGCCTACTTGGTGAAGGAGACTTGCGTCAGCTGTTGGATAAGGGTCATTCTCTCCTCGTAGTACCATGCCTTTGAAACAATTACTGATGTATTGTAAAAATAGTATCTATGGCAGCTTTAGTTAATTTTGGTTATTTGATTTCAAAATATCGTCGCTTTTCCAACATTAAAAGATATATGTAAATGGTTTTAGAAAATTCGCAATTCAGAACTGACCTTCATTGGTCCCGTCACATCGACATTAATTTTGAAACGCCTGGACTTCTACGTCAATTTTGAATGGATAAATGAAAAACCCTCCCACCACTAGCTAGACAGTGATACAATCGACAGCAGATTGTGACTGATTGAGGTTAATATACGTTCAGGTACCGGCTTCTAGGTCTCACACAACTAAATAAGCCAATCAGCCATACGATTGTACTCCCTTCCTAAAAGTTGATCCGGTTCAATACAGTGCCTCTGAGTATTTTTAAATAGGTAATTGTTGACATGTTTTACATTGAATAAAATCTACAGATATTGAACTTTAGACAGATGTATAGTTTTAATAGATTTTAAAATGTGATTGCGGATTGATATGGGGTCAAATGTCAGGGGGTGTTCACGTCCCTCCTCACTGGTTTGGCGTGAAAACTTCCGGTTGTCTAACGCAGACGGCTGTAGCGCGCTTATAGGCCACTAAACGCACCAAAAATGCATTTTGAAGCCTTTGTCCGGAATGTATCTGTGAATCTAGACAGTTGTCACTAGTGTTAAACTTCAATTATTAACGCTATTAGCTCCAAAGCTTAGTAATAACATATAGTAAATTATTTAGTTTTGTGAGTTCTAAACTACTACTGTTCAACTCCTACCGTTGACTTTATGTAGTTCTGAGTCCGGCTGTAACTTTAATGTTGTGAATAAGATAATTCCTCGATAGCAATATTGAAAAGCTGTAGGGTTGGCACCTGTAGTTTCTGTATTTGGCATGTGCTGTTATTTTGAACTTTATATATCTATTCTCAAATATTCAAATAGATTTAAACATCTAACAAGAAGCCCAGAGGGCCTGTATCGCTCGCCTTCACCCAAGGATGCTTAAGACTAAATATGAACATAACCTGTCATTCCTACAGAAGAAGAAGAATTTTAAAGAATTTGGTAAATTACCCCTATTGGGCCAAACCCCTCAGGCTCCAGGGTGTCAGACTGACCATTTATACAAAATTGATTTCCCTTTCCAATAGGACGCTACTGTTCAAATTTGGTCAACATACCTTCATCCCAATAGCAGAAAAGGGATATTAAAGCTATTCCTCTATATCCCTTATTGGGCCCGCCTCTCTGCCCCCAGCGGGGTCAGTCCCACCGTTTATACAATATTGGTTCCCCTTCACCGAATGATGCTTCATACCAAATTTGGACAAAATCCTGTCATTCCTACAGCAGAAGATGGATTTTGATGAATTTGCTATGTTTCCCCTATTGGGCCCCGCCCCTCTGTCCCCAGGGGGCCACACTCACTGCTTATACAAAATTAAGTCCCTTTTGCCCAAGGATGCTCCAGACTATATTGGGATGAAATCCTTTATTCCTTATGGTAGAAGAAGGATTTTAAAGGTTTTACCTCTATTTTCCCTTTTTGGCACCGCCCAAATGCCCCAAGGGGGTCATACACACCGTTAATACAAAATTGAGTCCTCTTGTCCCAAGGATGCTCCAGACTGAATTAGTATAAAATCCCTTAATCCCTACGATAGAAGAAGGATTTTAAAGATTTTACCTCTATTTCTCCTATTTGGCCCTGCCCTTCTACCCCCAATGGTTATTAAATATTTGATCTTGATGATACTGGTATTTCGCTAGAAAAAAATGAAGTAATGGCGTTTAAATTTCTTCGAATATAATAACAACAGCCTGAAAAAGGAGATATTACCGAAACATAACGACAGTCGTAAATCGAACTTAAAATAAACGAAACTAGGGGAAAATATAAACAAAGGAATATGAGTTCTAGAATTACAAGTGTTTCTGCTTCATCGACGACCACCTCCCCCGTTCCCCAAACCCGCACTCTTGTAACAATCTTGATCAAATACAAAGTAATATAAAGTTCTCAATGTGAGAGCCGGGGAGATGTCACGAAACCTCTTGGCATGCTAATGAGCCTAATACAAAGGGTCAGTGTTCACATCGCCCAGTCGGAAAAGAATGTTGACCAAGGTGGAGGTTACAACCTGTCATTGGTCTTCATCAATCTAGTTATCCGTCAGCATTCGATATTTATCATTGGACTAAGATATTCGAAGCAAATGCACAAATAACGCATCAGCTGTGCCATGTAAATATCACGCAGAGATTTTGTGATAAATTAGTGCTGAGATTAATTGTGTAAATAATTGCTTATTCATGAAAAACTATTATCATCTATTATCAAATCTATGTTTCGAATTGTTCATATTTAGTAACTCAAGAGTCACTTTATACAAAAACAAGTTTATATGACATTTAGACTGAATTTGGCTAAATACATGTTACATTATCCTTAATTGTAATTTTCTACCTCAATATCTATACCCTTTGTGACATTTAAGATCAGACTCATGTTGGAAGTTTTATATCCCTAAACACATATACTTATAATTAATATAATTATATAATTAATCAAAACATTGCCCATTGCATTACGCAACAGGATTAGGATTATTATGGAATAGCCATTACCTTGTGGACACTGGCCACAGGTATTGATCCTACAATTACAAAATGTAGTAAGTGACACCTTTCACTCAAAGCTCAGATAATTACATTTATTGTACGTATTTAATTATGATAGGATGTTTTGTAAATCAATTAGGTTCTAGACTCTGTATGGAACACATTGGGAATATTTTAACTTTTATTAAATTTCAAAGTTAAACTTGTATCAACTCGTACGTCGTCATTTTCACTATGCAAAACGTGCAGAAAACCGTATGTTATAAACACTACTGCTGTGGTGTCAGGGATGTGACTAATAAGATGGGAAACCTAATGATTAAACAGTAATTTCAATCACAAGAGCAGCAGAAATATATCACATGGGTATACGATGGTACAAATGTAATCAAACATTTATTCATACTTTCTTTCTTCGAACAACAAACCGTCATTTAAGAGAACTTATGCGTTCCTTCAGTTTGTATTGAGATATGATAGTATTCACATTGCAAATGAGGGAAACTGAGGTGATGGGTATATGGAATCGGACAAGTTCAATATTAGTGAATCGCCAGCTAACACAATTAAAAAACAACATTTGAAAGGACATACATGTACCCCAACCATGTATGACGAAAGCTGAACCATGAATCTAACGAGAACACAAAAGGATCATGATGTTGGAGGGATTATCATACCTTGATGTTGGAGGGATTATCATACATTGGTGTTCGAGGGATTATCATACCTTGATGCAGAGATTTCTTTCCTTTAAAGAAATCGCCTACTTGATGAAGGAGACCAGCGTCCTCTGTTGGGTAAGGGTCATTCTCCCCTCGCAGAGCCATTCCTAAAACGTTATAACGGATGTCGTTCAAAAAAGCAGTTACGAAAGCATCTCATTATTTGGTCATTCGTTTTGAAAAGAAAATGTCAATTTTCCTAAATTGAAAGTTAACTGGTGTTCTGCCTATCAAAATGTGTCACTTTTTCTGTAGACTTTGCAGTCCATGAGTCAAGCTGGATAGAAATATCGGAAACGTGTAGGTTTGGCATCCTAAAGGTTTCCAGTTCGACCTGTGTTGTATATTGTATTTGTTTACATATTACTTTTGTTCAAATATTAAAAACCAAATTCGAACATTTGAAAACAATGCGTCTGTGGATAAGACGTAAAAATCCTTTTATAATCGTAACAATGGTAAACACGTAGTGTATCGTGATGGTATTGGTATCGCGCCAGTATAATCAATGGGAAAAAATGTAGTAATGACGTCGTAATTCTTAAACGAAATATATTGAATATATGACGATAACAGTGACAACCTCCCGCAAAAAGGGGGATATGATTTTTTTTTTATCTAAAATATATATAAACAGGAAGCTGTCACTTTAGAGAACTGATGCGTTTCTTCAGTTTCCATTGAGAATTGATAGTACACCCATTACAAGTGACAGACACAAAGGTAATTGCTATATAGTATCGGTCAAGATCAATATTAGTAAACCGCAAACTAATACAATTAAGGATAGCATTTGAAAGGACATACACCGACCATGTATGACGAAAGATTAACCATCAAGATAATAAAACACTAAACGATATCGAAGTTGGAGGATTATCATACTTTACCTGGATGAAGTGCTTTCTTTCCTTTAAAGAAATCGCCTACTTGGTGAAGTAAACCTGCGTCCGCTGTTGGGTAAGGGTCATTCTCCCCTCTTAGTGCCATTCCTAAAAATAATATATAATTCCATTCAATGAAGAATTAACGACAGCATATCTGTTTTGCGTTATTTGATTAAAAATACGACATTGAAAGGTAAATCGTTTTTCAAAATTTCAAAATCGTGACACTGGTAATAACATATTTAAACTGATGGTGTTTGTGCCTCGCCAGTATACTCTAAGTACCAGACAAACAGTAGTAGTAGTGTTGAAATAACGGTGTAACTACATGCAATATAAGGTCCAGAATGATAATCGCCTTTTGCTTCATCTTAACGTAAAATCCAGGTATTAGCATAATAAAAAGTGTCAGTATTCACATCGTACTAGGAAATAGCAAAGCTCCCACCGAAATCAGAATGTTGACCTGACAACTTGTCCTTGACCTTCATCAATCTATTTTTCTCAAGACACATTTTTAGTTATTTTGACTATCAGCATTCCATATTTACCATGGAGTTCTGATGTTCAGAGGAAGGCTATATAACATTGAATCATCTGGGACATGTAAACAATATTGGTTGTGGAAGCAGGAATGTTACCAGCAAGAAAGCGAAATGTCAGGATAAACAATGAAATCATCACGCGCATCAACTAGTGTATAGTGTTAAGTCGTTCATGTGAACGTAACGTTTGAGTTATGCAACTTATCTAGAAGAATGTGAACGATTACTGAGTACGGCTTCAGATGGATAATAAAATTCATGTTATTTCATACAACATCGATATATCCTAAAATCACATCCTTAGCACGTCTTTATTATCTACCTCATGTGAAACAGAGTCAGTCACGAAAGGGATGTATCCTTTCTACAAGGGTATACTGACAGTCTAATGGAAAGACTTCACACCAAAATCCACAAAGATAACTTAACTCATGTAATATCATCTTTCTTGGAACAAAATGCTGTCACAATATGAATCGATTGCGTTCCTTCGGATTTTTATGAGTTAAAGATAGTGTACAGATCGTAAAAGTCAAACCATTTGATAAAGAATGTTTTCGTGGGAAGGATTGGAAACTTTGACACTTGACTGATTAATTACATTATGAATTGCCTCCTGTCATTTGCAAATGGCAAACACGAAGCAACTGCTCTTTGAAATGTGAAGCAGACTTTCGTCCGGTGGTGGGACAGGGTCTGTCTCATCTTGTAGTGCACTGCCTTTAAAATCATCGCTTATTTAGTATAATAAAGTATTAACGGTGGCTTAAGTAGGTTTCAGACACTCTTGCAAAATCGAAATATATATGGTTTTGTCCCCCCTTCATTTCAAGGTGGTGGTTTTGATACCATTGTGCGCCCCGTCCTGGTGCAGTGTCATCATTCTTGCGACTTCATGTCTTAAAGGATTTTGATGAACTCGATTTCAGTGTTACGTTTGGAATGTCTACAATGAGTTCTTTAGGTTTCCAGGGTCAAGGTCAAAGTCACTGTTGTTTGAATTTATAGAAAAGCACCGACCCACTCAGTGTTATCAGCTTTGCGTTTTCATTTCTGCACTATTTAATTTGTTTGTACATATTTAAATAATACAATAAACCACACATGAGTCAAAGTCAAAGTTACCATGCATAGACAATTGTCAAGTCATACTACAGTATAAATAGCACACCATCAAATGTGGTGCTTAATTAACCACTGAAATAGCTGTGACGTCATCGATTGTATTATAAACATAAGTGCTATGTTAGTTTTTGAATGCTTGTGCATACTAAACATACTTTTAATACATGACTATGACGAAACGTACGAGGTAATAGGTAAAACGGTTCTGAGCTTTTCGATAAAGTTTACTGTTCGATAGAAAAGTAGTTTACATGACCCGACTATATACTTAAAAGACTGAATAGCAAAGATCATGAAAGCGAAGGGTTATCATATATTACCTGGATGCAGTGATTTCTTTCCTTTGAAGAAATCCCCTACTTGGTGAAGGAGACCTGCGTCCTCTGTTGGGATAGGATCATTCTCTCCTCGTAGTGCCCTGCCTTTAAAATAATCACTTAGTTGGTGCAAAAAAGTATCTACCACAGCTTTCGTAGGTTTAGGTAATTTGTCTTCATTGAGTGATTTGTCTTTTAAGACATCGCCTAACTGGTGAATAATGGCGTCGTCGGTGAGAGAAGGGGAGTGTCGGGTTAGCTGAGACGAGCCATATAAAGTTTTGAAATAATCACCGATCTGATGTAAAATGTTGTATAAACCAATGTTAAATGTTTGGTGATATCTGATGGCTTCTGAAAGAATAAACACTTTAAAATTTAATCGTGTTCTTTTTAACATTATGTTTAAAATTCGTATGTCTAATTCCTGCTTAATACGTATCTTTAATTTTGTGAAAATATCAATAATCAGAACATTTCCTTTTCTGTACACAAATATAAAAGCTAACCTTGAAGTTGTGTTAGGTATACATGTATATTTAATCTGAATGTGTTAACAGTACCGACACTGCATTCCTTCGCGAAAACTCACTAAATGTTTATTTTTTAGAAACTGATTCGTCTGCCTTTGCGTTCTTTCTCTTTTTAATGGCTTATTGGTGATTTCTCAATGACTGTGCACGACCTGGGGAGCATTTTAAAACGAACGCATGCCAAATCGACTTTGACAATTCATTCAGGAACGTTATGTTCTATCAATATTTTCTTTTATTTCATTATGCCGGATATCGTATATCTTTTCTCATGTACCATTTTCTTGTTAAGTACAATTTAAATCGAAAGGTTATTTGTATTTGTACCAATTTCACAAAAAACAATATAGAGCAGAGCCTCGTCGTTCCGGACGCAATGTCGCTCAGCTAGAAAATGCTCGATAATGAAACGCTGGAAAAAGTGAAACACTTCTAAAAAGAAAATAAATTCCGTCCCTAATTCTCTGACTGGGTATTGGAACAACCGGAATGGTAGTGACATGGTAGTGGGACAACCGGAATGGTAGTGACATGGTAGGGAGCAGTCGGAATGGTAGTGACAATGTAGGGAGCAGCCGGAATGGTAATGACATGGTAAGCAACCGGAATGGTAGTGACATGGTAGGGAGCAGCGGGAATGGTAGTGACATGGTAAGCAACCGGAATGGAAGTGACATGGTAGTGGGACAACCAGAATGGTAGTGACATGGTAGGGAGCAGCCGGAATTGTGGTGACATGGTAGGGAGCAGCGGGAATGGTAGTGACCTGGGAGGGAGCAGCGGAAATGGTAGTGACATGGTAGGGAGCAGCCGGAATTGTGGTGACATGGTAGGGAGCAGCGGGAATGGTAGTGACCTGGGAGGGAGCAGCGGAAATGGTAGTGACATGGTAGGGAGCAGCCGGAATTGTGGTGACATGGTAGGGAGCAGCGGGAATGGTAGTGACATGGGAGGGAGCAGCGGGAATGGTAGTGACATGGTAAGCAACCGGAAGGGTAGTGATATGGTAGGGAGCAACCGGAATGGTAGTGACATGGTAAGCAACCGGACTGGTAGTGATATGGTAGGGAGCAACCGGAATGGTAGTGACATGGGAAGCAACCGGAATGGTAGTGACATGGTAGTGGGATAACCGGAATGGTAGTGACATGTTAGGGAGCAGCCGGAATGGTAGTGACAAGGTAGGAAGCAACCGGAACGGTAGTGACATGGTAGGGAGCAGCGGGAATGGTAGTGACGTGGTAAGCAACCGGAATGGTAGTGACATGGTAGGGACCAGTCGGAATGGTAGTGACAATGTAGGGAGCAGCCGGAATGGTAATGACATGGTAAGCAACCGGTATGGTAGTGACATGGTAGGGAGCAGCCGGAATTGTAGTGACATGGTAGGGAGCAGCGGGAATGGTAGTGACCTGGGAGGGAGCAGCGGAAATGGTAGTGACATGGTAGGGAGCAGCCGGAATTGTAGTGACATGGTAGGGAGCAGCGGGACTGGTAGTGACATGGTAGGGAGCAGCGGGAATGGTAGTGACCTGGGAGGGAGCAGCGGAAATGGTAGTGACATGGTAAGCAACCGGAATGGTAGTGACATGGTAGTGGGACAACCAGAATGGTAGTGACATGGTAGGGAGCAGCCGGAATGGTAGTGACAATGTAGGGAGCAACCGGAATGGTAGTGACATGGTAGTGGGATAACCGGAATGGTAGTGACATGTTAGGGAGCAGCCGGAATGGTAGTGACAAGGTAGAGAGCAACCGGAATGGTAGTGACATGGTAGGGAGCAGCCGGAATGGTAGTGACATGGTAGGGAGCAGCCGGAATGGTAGTGACAAGGTAGGAAGCAACCGGAACGGTAGTGACATGGTAGGGAGCAGCGGGAATGGTAGTGATATGGTAGGGAGCAGCGGGAATGGTAGTGACATGGTAGTGGGACAACCGGAATGGTAGTGACATGGTAGGGAGCAGTCGGAATGGTAGTGACATGCTAGGGAGCAACCGGAATGGTAGTGACTTGGTAGGGAGCAGCCGGAATTGTAGTGACATGGTAGGGAACAACCGGAATGGCAGTGACATGGTAGGGAGCAACCGGAATGGTAGTGACATGGTAAGCAATCGGAATGGTAGTGACATGGTAGGGAGCAACCGGAATGGTAGTGACATGGTAGGGAGCAGCGGGAATGGTAGTGACATGGTAGGGAGCAGCCGGAATGGTAATGACATGGGGGGGAGCAACCGGAATGGTAGTGGCAAGGGAGGGAGCAGCCGGAATGGTAATGACATGGTAAGCAACCGGAAAGGTAGTGACATGGTAGAGAGCAGTCGGAATGGTAGTGACATGGTAGGGAGCAGCCGGAATGGTAATGACATGGTGGGGAGCAACCGGAATGGTAGTGGCAAGGTAGGGAGCAGCCGGAATGGTAATGACATGGTAAGCAACCGGAATGGTAGTGACATGGTAGAGAGCAGTCGGAATGGTAGTGACATGGTAGGGAGGAGTCGGAATGGTAATGACATGGTAAGCAACCGGAATGGTAGTGACATAGTAGTGGGACAACCGGAATGGTAGTGACATGGTAGTGAGCAACCGGAATGGTAGTGACAAGGTAGGGAGCAGCCGGAATGGTAATTATTGCGTAAGGGGGCAACTGGAATGGTAAAGACTGAGTTAGGGGGCAACTTGAACATAAATTACTGAGTTAGGGGGCAACTGGAATGGTAATGACTGGGTAAGGGGGCAACTGGAATGGTAATGACTGGGTAAGGAAGCAACTGGAATAGTAATGACATGGTAGGAAGCAGTCGGAATGTTAGTGACATGGTAAGGAGCAGCCGGAATGGTAGTGACATGGTTAGGAACCGGAATGGTAGTAACATGGTAGGGAGCAGTCGGAATGGAAGTGATATGGTAGGGAGCAACCAGAATGGTAGTGACATGGTAGGGAGCAGCCGGAATGGTAGTGACATGGTAAGCAACCGGAATGGTAGTGACATGGTAGGGAGCAGCCGGAATGGTAATGACATGGTTGGGAGCAGCCGGAATGGTAATGACATGGTAGGAAGCAACCGGAATGGTAGATGACTGAGTAAGGGGACAACTGGAATGGTAATGACTGTGTAAGGGGGCCGCTGGTATGGTAATGACTGGGTAAGTGGGCAACTGGAATGGTAATGACTGAGTTAGGGGGCAACTTGAATGTTAATTACTGAGTTAGGGGGCAACTGGAATGGTAATGACTGGGTAAGGGGGCAACTGTTATGGTAATTACTTGGTAAGGGGGCAACTGGAATGGTAATGACTGGGTAAGGGGGCAACTGGAATGGTAGATGACTGGGTAAAGGGGCAACTAAAATGGTAATGACTGGGTAAGGGGGCAACTGGAATGGTAATGACTGGGTAAAGGGGCAACTGGAATGGTAATGACTGGGTAGGGGGGCAACTGGAATGGTAGATGACTGGGTAAAGGGGCAACTGAAATGGTAATGACTGGGTAAGGGGGCAACTGGAATGGTAGATGACTGGGTAAGGGGGCAGCTGTAATGGTAATGACGTGGTAAAGGGGCAACTGGAATGTAATAACTGGGTAAGGGGGGAACTGGAATGGTATCAACTTGGTAGTTGTACAACTGGAAAGGTGGTGACTGGATAGAGGGACTACTGAAATGAAAGTGCCTGAGAAGTGTGAAACACGGATTAGAAGTGGCTGGCAGGGGAACAACCGGAAAAGTAGTGACACAGTAATAAGGCAAACCGGAATGGTGATTGTTGGTTTAACGAGAATCGTTTTCTGAACCTCGGGATTCGCCAGTACGAGTTGTGCTGATTAGACCATTCACGTTATTGATAACCTTTTGCACACAAGTGCTATCTTTAGAATGCAGGTGAATACTAACCATTGTCTCTTGGCATGGCCATGACGACCGCACACAGGGTCATAAGTAAGACTGACCTCAGCATGCCGATAAGTTCAATGTTCGATAGGATATTAGTGTACACACCGTGTAAGGTACCTGGAAGGGCAATGGCACAAAGTCAACAATAAAATATAACAATCAACCTTCTCTAACATCTATCTGTAGACGGTCCACTATGTTAGTTATGTAAGTAAATAAGGATTACATACACAATTTCTATAAAATAGTGATGATTAAATACATATCTGTGACATACAGAGTAAATACATGTGCATGCGTATACACGATTATATATTAAGAACGTATCCTAAATGTTTACCGTCGATTTAATTAATGTTTTATACACAGGGACTTATTTCACGTTGTATATACATCATATGTTTATATACTGTATACAGGGTTATTCTACATTGTAGGTTTATATACTGCATACAGGGTTATTCTACATTGTAGGTTTATATACGGCATACAGGGTTATTCTATATTGTAGCTTTTTATACTGCATACAAGGTTATTCTACATTGTAGGTTTATATACGGCATACAGGGTTACTTTACATTGTAAATGTATTGTAGGTTTATATAATTCATATAGGGTTATTTTACTCTGTACATACATTGTAGGTTTATATAATTCATATAGGGTTATTTTACACTGTACATACATTGTAGGTTTATATAACTCATATAGGGTTATTTTACACTGTACATACATTGTAAGTTTATAAAATTCATATAGGGTTATTTTACACTGTACATACATTATAGGTTTATATAATTCATATAGGGTTATTTAACACTGTACATACATTGTAGGTTTATATAACTCATATAGGGTTATTTTACACTGTACATACATTATAGGTTTATATAATTCATATAGGGTTATTTAACACTGTACATACATTGTAGGTTTATATAACTCATATAGGGTTATTTTACACTGTACATACATTGTAGGTTTACATAATTCATATAGGGTTATTTTACACTGTACATACATTGTAGGTTTATATAACTCATATAGGGTTATTTTACACTGTACATACATTATAGGTTTATATAATTCATATAGGGTTATTTTACACTGTACATACATTGTAGGTTTATATAACTCATATAGGGTTATTTTACACTGTACATACATTGTAGGTTTATATAACTCATATAGGGTTATTTTACACTGTACATACATTATAGGTTTATATAATTCATATAGGGTTATTATATACGGCATACAGGGTTATTCTATATTGTAGCTTTTTATACTGCATACAAGGTTATTCTACATTGTAGGTTTATATACGGCATACAGGGTTACTTTACATTGTAAATGTATTGTAGGTTTATAAAATTCATATAGGGTTATTTTACACTGTACATACATTGTAGGTTTATATAACTCATATAGGGTTATTTTACACTGTACATACATTATAGGTTTATATAATTCATATAGGGTTATTTAACACTGTACATACATTGTAGGTTTATATAACTCATATAGGGTTATTTTACACTGTACATACATTGTAAGTTTATAAAATTCATATAGGGTTATTTTACACTGTACATACATTGTAGGTTTATATAACTCATATAGGGTTATTTTACACTGTACATACATTGTAATTTTATATAATTCATATAGGGTTATTTTACACGGTACATACATTGTAAGTTTATATAATTCATATAGGGTTATTTTACACGGTACATACATTGTAATTTTATATAATTCATATAGGGTTATTTTACACTGTACATACCTTGTAAGTTTATATAATTCATATAGGGTTATTTTACACGGTACATACATTGTAATTTTATATAATTCATATAGGGTTATTTTACACGGTACATACATTGAAAGTTTATATAATTCATATAGGGTTATTTTACACTGTACATACATTATAGGTTTATATAATTCATATAGGGTTATTTTACACGGTACATACATTGTAATTTTATATAATTCATATAGGGTTATTTTACACTGTACATACCTTGTAAGTTTATATAATTCATATAGGGTTATTTTACACTGTACGTCTATTGTAGGTTTATATAATTCATATAGGGTAATTCCACATTATTTATAGGTTCTATAACGTTTATCATATACATATTAAAATCTGTTTACGAATCAATACTCGTGTATTAAATAGTTCTGTATTGTATTGCACAGGTAGACAGATCCTTGTTACTTAACATTAATACGGTGTAAAAAACTTTACAAAGGACTGATATTTTAATACTTATAAAGTATCATTTATATAAATGAAAATCGCTAGAACCGACATTTTACCACAACGAAATCACGTTCTGTCTCACATGTACATGTAAGATGGTAAACTATCAATGACGTCATAAACAGCTGAAACCTAACACGGTGCGTTTTCAATGATATCAATAAAATGGACTTTAGTAGCTGCGAGTTAGAGCATTTCTCATTTAAATGGATTGGAAAAGGGTACTCGTTTTACAATTTATATCCTAGAAATAAATTGTCAGTCTCTCCAAATAATACGGTTTAATTGCCCGTCATATTAAACACCCAATCCATCCCCAACGTTTTTCTTATTACCTGTATAAAAAATACCGAAATAGTGAAAAGCAAACGATTGTTAATTCAGGTAAGTAACATTTTTTGAAATATTTATTTATCTTAACAACTGTAATATATGTTGCGGTGATTGTAAATATCTAAAAGAATTACTTTTTTCACTAACGTTACATTTATCTAAATATATAAAGAATAACTTTGATAGGCCATGTCACTGTTATACCTTAATAATTGAAAAAACTATCCGGAAACATAATGCTTGGAGTAAAGTAACTTACAAATTCACGTAAAACTACAATTAAAAATGACATTGATTATTCTGTTTTGTCTGAAGGAAATTCAAAAATTCAAAAACCCGAATTATATCCAAACACAAAACACACACATGAATCACAAAATTAACACCCTTGAAAATAAACATATTATAAAGGTCATCATTTCTACATTTTACTCGTTTATATTATTGATTTTTTTTCATAGTGCCACTATCATTCGATCGCCTTAATCGCATGCTTAACCATGTGAGGAATATCAGTTGATTTTATTTCATTTAGATTTCTTTTTCTCCTCCCCTTTCCTTCAGAAAATGACCACAAGATGACACTATATAATGGTTCCTAAAAGAAATAACCTTTATCTCCTAAAACAAATTGTCCGCAAAAGTTCGACCCGTTTGCTGTTTTTCAATCGTGCGCTTCTGCATTCAGTGTGATAGTGGCTATCCAGATTAACTCCTTGTCCATGTATAGAATTTGGTGACGTCATTGTGGTGTTTTGGTATGTTAGCGTGTTAAACTGTCTTGGAAATGTCGCATTACATTCATACCACCATGGTAATTGTTTTTAGGGCCTGTTTTTCATTTCAAATATATATTATTGATTAAACAAAAGGATTGAGCAACAGGCTTTGCCTATATACGCTCTCTGGGGACTGGGACTTCATTTTCACTGTAATGTCATCACTGTAACGGTGGTAGCGATCGGGGTTTGTTGTTTCTAAATTCATGCGAAATATCGTGACTGTTTCAATATCGTGGCGTTGTCCTGTTACTGAGAGTCTATTTCTATATATAAATAATACTAAAAATGTTAACCACAGAATTGAAATGAATTATGGAAATTTCTATGCAGGTTGGGGTACCAAAAACTACATACATGGTCTAAATCACATATGTAATTGCTAATACTTAGTTTAAATCAATAAAGGATACTTACCTGTCAGTTACAGGAAACACAATGTCGATTATTGGGATTGTAGAACATGTATTCCTTAGTCTTATCATGGCCTTATCAAGAACCCTTCAAGTAATGCAACTAGGTCATATACGACGGTCAGTGCAGTCATACACATATACGACGGGTCAGTGCTGTCATACACATATACGACGGATCAGTGTTGTCATACACATATAAGACGGGTCAGTGCTGCCATACACATATACGACGGATCAGTGCCGACATACACATATACGACGGATCAGTGTTGCCATACACATATACGACGGGTCAGTGGTGTCATACACATATACGACGGGTCTGTGCTGTCATACACATATACGACGGGTCAGGGCTGACATACACATTTACGACGGATCAGTTCTGTCATTCACATATACGACGGGTCAGTGTTGTCATCCACATATCCGACGGATCAGTGCTGACATACCCATATACGACGGGTCAGTGCTGTCATACACATATACGACGGGTCAGTGCTGCCATACACATATACGACGGGTCAGTGCTGACATACACATTTACGACGGATCAGTGCTGTCATACACATATACGACGGGTCAGTGTTGTCATACACATATACGACTGGTCAGTGTTGTCATACACATATACGACGGGTTAGTGTTGTCATACACATATACGACAGGTCAGTGTTGTCATACACATATACGACGGGTCAGTGTTGTCATACACATATAAGACGGGTCAGTGCTGTCATACACATATACGACGGGTCAGTGCTGTCATATGACAGGTCAGTGTTGTCATACGACGGGTCATTGCTGTCATACACATATACGACGGGTCAGTGCTGTCATACACATATACGACGGGTCAGTGCTGCCATACACATATACGACGGGTCAGTGCTGACATACACATTTACGACGGATCAGTGCTGTCATACACATATACGACGGATCAGTGCTGCCCTACACATATACGACGGGTCAGTGCTGCCATACACATATACGACGGGTCAGGGCTGACATACACATTTACGACGGATCAGTGCTGTCATACACATATACGACGGATCAGTGCTGACATACACATATACGACGGGTCAGTGCTGACATACACATTTACGACGGATCAGTGCTGTCATACACATATACGACGGGGCAGTGCTGTCATACACATATACGACGGGTCAGTGCTGCCATACACATATACGGCGGGTCAGTGCTGACATACACATATACGACGGATCAGTGCTGACATACACATATACGACGGGTCATTGCTGTCATACACATATACGCCGGGTCAGTGCTGTCATACACATATACGACGGGACAGAGGTGTCATACGACGGGTCAGTGCTGTCATACACATATACGACGGGTCAGTGGTGTCATACGACGGGTCAGTGCTGTCATACACATATAAATAGTCTATGGAGTCTCGCCTCTCAATAATGTTTTTTATAAACTGCCATCAAAACCATAACATACTAAAATGGCTAAAATTCACTCTAACAGAGCTTTTAGAGACTTTTCTAAAACATTATATAAATAGTGATACGAATATGAGAGACAGACTCCATTTAAAAAAATATGCATTAGTGATACAATGACCATGACACCATAGCTAAAACCAATATACTATCCATTGGTCATACTAAAGATTAGATGAAAAATTTGCCCTTACATCCTCAATTATTTGATCAAAATCGCGTGGAGGTCGGTATATTGTGATATTTATTCGGTGTTACTATTTTCAGCATCATCAGGTTAATATTCATTTTATGACGTCATTTCAATTGTATCGTCGCAATGCAATACATTTCGCTGTACAGTTTTCATACGTTCTATCTTTTTTTGATAATTAAAACATTAATTAGCCTTCAACAGAGCAATTAAAGACTTTTATTTTGGTAAATGTGTGGTTATATGTACCCTAGAAAATGAAATTGACATCGAATTTGTATCGGTTCTTATCACTTTTTCCGGTTCATAAAACCACATGTTCACCTCGACAAAAGTCCATAACGGATAAATATTCTACAGTGTAATTGGCTAATCCTTGGTCTCAGGCTCGCTAATATATAGCATATCGACCAAATGTTTCTATTTTTGTCTTACACGTGACAATATCGACATCATTGTTCTAACTTTAGATCCGAATATTTCGTTCTAAAATCCACCATTTGATTCTCACAATTTGGATATCCAATAGCTCTTGTTATCTGAAGACTGATATGTAATATAAACATAAGTGACTTTTGTCGAGGTCGATACGTTGTGATATGAATCTGATATATTATACAACAACATTTGATATAGCGCCCTATCTAGCTAACATAAGACACTCTAAAGCGCTTTACAGTACATAGATATACAATTTTATACAGTCAATACAATTAGCATACATATTAATCAATACAATATTGAGGAATATAGTAATACATGTATAGATCGAGGACGCATTTATAATTAATAAATATCAATTATGCACTAAAATTAATTATTTTGTTACATTTTCATTTTGCGCTAAAAAGAATACATTATATATCATATTATCATTTATAATGGTAATAATCAAATGATTGAATCAATCAAATGTGCACGCCGTTTTTCTGTCGAGATGACGAAAGACATGAAGACATAAATACAAGGTAAAAAGCAGAGCTAGACTGAACAGTCGAACCAACCGCTTCGACATAAAAGTCATCAGCGTTTTGAACAATTAGGTCAAAAGAGAGGTCAATCAACAGAGAGGTCAATAGAGAAACAAGAAACCAATTGCAAGACTCTATTGTTTTTATTAGGAATAAATGCTTGCCTAGTTTTGCTTGATACACAAACAATGTGCGTATTTAGCGTGTCGCAATTCATATGATTAAATTTGTTTTAAGACCAACTCAATTCATTATCCCATGGAATCGACCAAAGCAAGACTCAATCCTTAACTCAAGGTCCTTCCTTTTCTTAATACGGTGAACATATTTGTACAAATGTTTTTTCTGTAAACCAAAATGAAAGGTTAAAGATTAAAACAATAGAAATAACTTATAAAATACAGGGTTTAGTTGTTGTTTCCTTTTCTTAGTTCTTTATATGATAACATCAACCTGTTTACATGTTTATGTGTGTGTTTTAATGTTTATGTCTATGCTTGTACCGTCGTTTGTTATTGTGTTGGAGAGGGATTGAATAGCATACGCCTGTTGCCCAATCCATTTGTCTTTTGACAATAAAATTATTTGACATTGAAATTAAATAAGTTATAAGCAAGTGCATTTTGAAGACCACAGGCTTCACGAAGTGAACATTGTACATGCATGTATAGTGTACATTGATATCCCTTGCGAATTAATGTATTATTTGTGTGAACAGCGTTTGAACAAGCAGGACCTAGTCCAGTTTCAGCCAAATGAACCAGAATCACACAATGTCCCGTCAGTTAAACCCTCTAATCGATCAGAGCTCAGAGCATATACCAATATTTAACGTAAGACAATATGTGAGGAAATAACACAACGTTTCTATTAACAAGAAAGAGCAGCGGTTCAAGAACCGACCCCTGAGAAACACCATCACATATGTCAACTCAACAGTTGAAAAAATACATGGATATCTCTAAAATGTTGGCTAAAATGGCGCCGTGGATCTCGCAGGGTACTGCGGTTTCCCCCAACAGTAAGTTCCCCCGCTAGATATAACATCCGAACTAACAAGAGGGATTGATATAAGTTCAAGTAACTTGTTTCATAATTGTTGTAAAATAAATAAAGTGTATATTAATGTTTTTTAAATGTTGGCAAACAATGTTGTAATTATCTTATTTTTATAAATAGCAATTAATATCGCTGGAGGAGTGAGTGGAGTGTCGTGGTAACGACTGTAAATCTGGTTAGTTTTATGTTCTGGTGGCTATGTCTCTCCATATCTTCTTAAAACATCCGGACATGTAGTTTGACAAACCACATATGTGTGTCTGCATTTTGTTGATTGTAGCCCCGTGTTAGTAGGTGGCTCTCCTACATGCCACGACCTTGATATATACATGTCATTTCAAAGGCATCCTGTTTGGTGTTATAACAAATTGACATATGGACGCTATGAAGATATGAGAGAAATTCAAAGACAAAACGTTTTTTAGAAATATGCAATAGGCCAGTGAAAAATGAAGAATTTGAATGAAGATGCAACACAACTGTGTTTAATTGTAAAAACTGTAAAATAATTAAGGCACTTTTGGAAAACATTGCATAACATTCAAGAAATGCAAATACAACCGAGTCACAATCAATATAAATTCCATCTGAAAATTCTTTATTTAAATATTCTAATTTGAATAATTCAATTTGTTTTGTCATTATATCAGTGAACGCTACACGATAAGTGACATATATTTTCCAACATGTAATCATTAGTCACGTGTTTGGTTTTCACACAAAGATACAAACATAATGAAGTATAAATCATATAAATAAACTAGGGCTTTGAATCCTGTAATGACTGTTTTTTTTTTTTTTAATGGTTTTATTTTTCCAAGATTTTCATTACATATACATAAATAGGACATTCACGCATTCTCACATATACACACACGGACATGGATTTAGCATTATCACAATCAATTTCATTGTCATCATGTAATGACTTATTTATAACTACATAGAACTCTCTCTTCATCTCGCTAAGACAGAGAGTATCCTCTTATTGTCCAAACATTGCATTTTTTTCCAATGATTCATTTTATGTTGGAACATCCGAAAGAGAAAAATATTTAATCGTTACGGAGTTAGAAAATTTAAATATGCTTAATGTAAGCTACATAATTTGTCAAATGAGACTGATCAGTGTCTTCAAAATTGTTCAAGTAATGTTTATATGAAAGAAGGATTTTTAAAGAAAAAAACCAGCCAAGATGTCAAGTCAATTTTATTTTTATATACACAACATTTTGCGAGTAGAAACTACTTTTCTCTCATATAACGCAACGAAAACCGGAACGAACAATATTTGCAACAATTCAATTCCCTTTAGACAAAATGATGTTCAAATTCAAATCTGAACAAAAAAACACCCTGATTTTGTAGTCAATAGTGTACAATTTATTTAAGAGTCATACAATCTCAAGTTTATTTATCATTGACAGTGTGTATTAGTTTCTGTTTATTGTCTCTGGAGGCTGAGGTAAGCAAAATGGAGTGTCCCATAAATAAGGACGAGTACAACCATGCACCTATTTATGAGCAAAGTGAGGAACACACCTTTTTTTGTGTGATATATTGTTTTATTTGATTGTTCATATGTTGTGTTTTGTAGTGTTTGCTATTACATTGTACAATGGCATTCCTTTGGTCTTTGAAGATTATAACATGTTGATGTGTAAACAATATTTCATTGAAAAGTATATTATTAACGGTAAATAAGTTGGTCGATTGGGATTAACCAAAGCACCCCTCTGAGGGACGTAATATTATAATCTAGACTAGTACACTTTTGTAAGCAGCTTATAGTTTCTAATTAATTACTTTTTATTAATTTTTTAATAAGATGTGGTACTGGATACAATCTAAAATTTAGCACCATTTTTATATTTATTTTCCATATCCGTTATGTTCATATCATCACGGAATTAGATTAGATCTAATTAGGCCGTGATATCATATATTAATTTAATAAGTTATAAATGCAGCTAGTTTGATATCTTAAACGTTTTTATCTATCCAAGGGACCCAAGTTGGAAATATAAATCATCTTATGCATTAAAGACTTAATTAAACAATCATTGTGATATCTCATATTATGATATATCTAACGAGCAATGTCTGCTGAAAATATGTGATATCATAAAGGTTTGTTCATGCAGAGACGTATATATCATGTAATATATACGTCTCTGGTTCGTGAAAGCTTGCATGGATACAATGTAATAATGAATGTTACCTTTCAAGAAACAAAATTTTACGTCCTTATCGAATGCGCCTTTACATCGGAGCTCTTCTATGTTTTGCGGAAAGAAATGTATTCAAATATAAACAACTATTGACGATCATTGACGGTATCGGTATGATTTATAACTAAATTTAATCGGTACTTAAACAACATTACAAAATATGGACAATGTCGAACAACTCACATTCATGTTCGGGACATTTTGCTACTCCATCTGTCCACCAGACACTTGATGAGCTGGATTTTAGAAGAGGGATATGGACATCTGCGCTTGATGGAGATGTTGACGACGTTGAGAAACATTTATTGAAAGGGGATTCTCCAAATCTTACTGATAACTCTGGTTATACAGCTCTGGTGTGTGATATTGTGTTGTGATGTACGACATAATATATTTGTCTGGGTAGTAATAGGTACCTGTCGGTTCGGCCTTGTATCTGTTATTGTCTGTTGTTAGCACGGAAATAGATTAGATGCTCAGTGGCTTCAATTTAACTGTTTGAGAAGGTCCACAAGTTAGTACAAATGATGAAGGTTTGGTAAAAAAATAATTTTAAATATTTACTTAAAGAGCTAGTCAGAAATCCTTTGATCCCTGCTAGACAAACATACATGATTACATGTATTTTGACCAGATTGAGACTTCTAAAATGTAGTGTACATATTTACATATTTCAGTGTTGTGGACAGGGTTACAGGATAGTAGAATCAAAGTATATTTTATAACAGAATAACACATGTAACAAAATGGTTGGGGCAAAAATATTTCTGGATCATCAATTAAAAAAAGATAATAACAACCAGTTATTTGGACTATGATCTGAATATAGAGTTATTTATGGGGTGTTGGGTCATTTCACTATACACTCTGTTTGTCCTAAGTCATTTCACACTGTGTTGTTCCCCTAATATATATTTTTAGGACGTAACTTCACGACCAGGTAGCTGTACCAATTGAGCTACTTAGTCGTCAATGATCGACCTAATCCACTTCTGCTACACATACATGGTTGTGGCGATTTGTCGTCTCTCAAATCTTTTAATTATCTCCTTACGTCCCTGGTCAGATTTCTGACCCCTGGCTAGTTCACTGTGATTACAGTTCAGTCCCCCCCGTCCGATTGGTCAATCCCTATGAGCTAGTGGTCACTTCGGCTCCGCTCCCAGCTGGTATTTAGGTGTTGGCGCCAAACTGTCCATTCTTTCTTTCGACATATTCGAGTCTTGTCACAATTTACCGCCCTCCCGCCCTACATGTCATTGAATCCTTTTCGAAAGCATTTTGTATATATAAGTGTGAAAGGTATAGCTAGTGGACGCGGGTTTATTTATTAGGATTTACCCCCTTTTTCACTGGGATAAATTAGGCTTTTGAGTGTAATATTTGTATTATAAATGTTGTCTCAGTTTAAAATGTATCAGTATGTGAAGGAGAGTGGTGTACAAGTAGGAGTGAGGTACCTGTAGATGTACCTGTAATACATCTGCATGTAGTGAGTATACTGATATTATATAGGACAAATGATGTACTTCTTGATATAAATTTTGCATCACTGTATGATATTTATGGGTGCAGTGCCTTAATATTTGTGAATTTACATATATGTGACACAGTTAATTGGTTTCCTATTTACTTGATATGGACTTTATCTTCTGGAACCAATTAATATCGTCTTTATATACATTTGGCACTGCACCCATTTTCTTGTGAATAATGTTGATTTCTATAATAAATGTTAACTGGCCTTTTTTGTCTAGTTTTGTTATGGGCGGTTGGGTTGATAATTGACACGGTAACGGTTTGTTACGCCCCAAATCCCGTTCGCCCGAAGGGTTGTTTCTCCCCAAATCCCGTTCTCCCTAGGTTGTTTCGCCCTAAAATTTTATTTTTTCTTTAAGTCAAGAACAGATTAAATATCATGTTAAAAGTGAAAAAAACTTCTCTTTCTCTTGAATCAAGATATAATTACGTGCCGGAAGATGAAGAACGAACCTGTATATTCATCACCGAAGCCGACAACGGACATACTAATATCCGGAATATACTGTATATTATCATTTTCATTTCATTACCTTAATTAAGTAATGTTGTTCTTTATAAAAAGCACCTGTACAGACTACATGTTTTAACGTTAAAAATGTAAACTAGTAATACTTATACAACTTCTAAAATGATATTAACAACTAAAAAGCACCTTGTCACGTCAGCCACTTTATATCAAAGACTACGTATACGAAATGGACATATATTATAAGTACAAATGCGTATAAGAATGTAAATAAATTAATACTTTAGAGACTTATACAAAATGTAAATAATTCTCACATGGTGACGATTATGTGTACACTAGACTAAATGTGTTAACATGGAAAAATAATATTGTTGTATCCCGAAATGTAATTAAAATTACACAAAATTACACCATTTTTGTTTCATTTTGACACTTTTCTTATTTATTTCTAAAATTAAATTCAGTATATGTTATAATGTGTTTCGGTGTGAAGAAAATAACGTATTCTGTTTTTTGCTTTACAATGTACTTAAAAACAACCCAAACACATTTTTTTTAATAAAACTGATTTTAATGATATGAAAGACTAAGAAGACTTAATTTGTGACTTAAAACAAATAAAAATGTAAAGAAAGTACCAAACAATGTTTCGCCCTTAATTTCTTTAGCGCGAAACAACCTAAGGTGAAACAACCCGGAAATGTTGACACAATCTGCACATAGCATACACCTTAAATTCTTCAGACAATACAAGTACAATGTACAATTGTTCATGAATCATGAAAATAGTAAGTTTATTAATCATCAAAAATATATATAAAAATATATATATTAGGGTGAAACAACCTTGGGTGAACTGGATTTAGGGCAAAATAATAAGTTTGAGAGCGAAATGGCCCAAATTCTATTTTTGATACAGACTATGTATCGCATCAGTTGGCGTCTGCTCAATCTCATAACTAATTAATTAAATGAAAAAACGACTTCTCAAATAAAATATTTTCTTTTTCTTTAAACTTGGAATTTAAAAAAAATACTTTGTCTATCTACATTGTACGTTAATTCTGTGAAATACATTCTCCTATTGTCAGTATAATGTTTTAGTTGTCATGTTTTGTATTTCTAATGACTTTTACAAATTCAGTTTCTTTATTGTAGCATTATGCATGCAGACATGGGAGGAAAGCAGTGTGTGAGTTGCTCCTGAAACATGGTGCTAATCCTAACTCTATGACCAAGTCTGGAAGAGTTACCCCCCTTCATCGAGCTGCATACTGTGGACATGAGGAGATTGTCTCCCTTCTATTGAAGAATAAAGCAGACCCTCTAATTCAGGATGAAGATGGCAAGACAGCATTACACAAGGTGTGTATCCAATAAATACTGTGAAATAACATTGCACAAGGTGTGTATCCAATAAATACTGTGAAATAATATAACATTACACAAGGTGTGTATTCTATTGAAGAATAAAGCAGACCCTCTAATTCAGGATAAAGATGGCAAGACAGCATTACTCAAGGTGTGTATCCAATAAATACTGTGAAATAACATCACACAAGGTGTGTATCCAATAAATACTGTGAAATAATATAACATTACACAAGGTGTGTATTCTATTGAAGAATAAAGCAGACCCTCTAATTCAGGATAAAGATGGCAAGACAGCATTACTCAAGGTGTGTATCCAATAAATACTGTGAAATAATATAACATTACACAAGGTGTGTATTCTATTGAAGAATAAAGCAGACCCTCTAATTCAGGATGAAGATGGCAAGACAGCATTGCACAAGGTGTGTATCCAATAAATACTGTGAAATCACATTGCACAAGGTGTGTATCCAATAAATCCTGTGAAATAATATAACATTACACAAGGTGTGTATTCTATTGAAGAATAAAGCAGACCCTCTAATTCAGGATAAAGATGGCAAGACAGCATTACTCAAGGTGTGTATCCAATAAATACTGTGAAATAATATAACATTACACAAGGTGTGTATTCTATTGAAGAATAAAGCAGACCCTCTAATTCAGGATGAAGATGGCAAGACAGCATTGCACAAGGTGTGTATCCAATAAATACTGTGAAATCACATTGCACAAGGTGTGTATCCAATAAATACTGAAAAAACATTGCACAAGGTGTGTATCCAATAAATACTGTGAAAGAACATTGCACAAGGTGTGTATCCAATAAATACTGTGAAAAAACATTACACAAGGTGTGTATCCAGTAAATACTGTGAAATAACATTGCACAAGGTGTGTATCCAATAAATACTGTGAAATCACATTGCACAAGGTGTGTATCCAATAAATCCTGTGAAATAATATAACATTACACAAGGTGTGTATTCTATTGAAGAATAAAGCAGACCCTCTAATTCAGGATAAAGATGGCAAGACAGCATTACTCAAGGTGTGTATCCAATAAATACTGTGAAATAATATAACATTACACAAGGTGTGTATTCTATTGAAGAATAAAGCAGACCCTCTAATTCAGGATAAAGATGGCAAGACAGCATTACTCAAGGTGTGTATCCAATAAATACTGTGAAATAATATAACATTACACAAGGTGTGTATTCTATTGAAGAATAAAGCAGACCCTCTAATTCAGGATGAAGATGGCAAGACAGCATTGCACAAGGTGTGTATCCAATAAATACTGTGAAATAATATAACATTACACAAGGTGTGTATTCTATTGAAGAATAAAGCAGACCCTCTAATTCAGGATGAAGATGGCAAGACAGCATTGCACAAGGTGTGTATCCAATAAATACTGTAAAATAACATTACACAAGGTGTGTATCCAATATATACTGTGAAATAACATTACACAAGGTGTGTATTCAATAAATACTGTGAAATAACAATACACAAGGTGTGTATCCAATAAATACTGAAAAAACATTGCACAAGGTGTGTATCCAATAAATACTGAAAAAACATTGCACAAGGTGTGTATCCAATAAATACTGTAAAATAACATTACACAAGGTGTGTATCCAATAAACACTGTGAAATAACATTACACAAGGTGTGTATCCAATAAACACTGTGAAATAACATTACACAAGGTGTGTATCCAATAAGTACTGTGAAATAACATCACACAAGGTGTGTATCCAATAAATACTGTGAAAAAACATTACACAAGGTGTGTATCCAGTAAATACTGTGAAATAACATTGCACAAGGTGTGTATCCAATAAATACTGTGAAATAATATAACATTACACAAGGTGTGTATCCAATAGATACTGTGAAAAAACATTACACAACGTGTGTATCCAATAAATACTGTGAAATAACATTACACAAGGTGTGGATCCAATAAATACTGTGAAATAACATTGCACAAGGCGTGTCTCCAATAAATACTGTGAAATAACATTACACAACGTGTGTATCCAATAAATCCTGTGAAATAATATAACATTACACAAGGGGTGTATCCAATAAATACTGTGAAATCACATTGCACAAGGTGTGTATCCAATAAATCCTGTGAAATAATATAACATTACACAAGGGGTGTATCCAATAAATACTGTGAAATAATATATCATTACACAAGGTGTGTATCCAATAAATACTGTGAAATAACAAAGAGAGTGTACGTTTTAGGCTGATTGGACATGGTGTCAGAAGTTTTGAATTTGAGTATCAGTCACTGGTACCTATTGAAGTATTTCATCAGTAACCCATTTACCATCTTCTGGCATCCAGTGGCAGCCATTTTCCCAGTACTCCCCTAAAGAGGCCTGAGGTGTTGATCTTCTTCATCCACAGATGTACAAAATGTACATGATTTTTGTGCGATCTTGCACATGTGGTTTTGACTGTCACTGAATGTGTCATCCAACCATGTGAAAGGGCTGCCAGTGATTGTGTCTCTTCCTTCTGGACCTTCCGTACAAACTGCCAGTGATTGTGTCTCTTCCTTCTGGACCTTCCGTACAAACTGCCAGTGATTGTGTCTCTTCCTTCTGGACCTTCTGTACAAACTGCCAGTGATTGTGTCTCTTCCTTCTGGACCTTCTGTACAAACTGCCAGTGATTGTTTCTCTTCCTTCTGGACCTTCCGTACAAACTGCCAGTGATTGTGCAATCTAATTAAAATTATATCTTCACATCGCTCCCGTTTACTGATATGTCGCGTTGAAGATCTAACAACATCCCATAGAGGGTCACGTCAGAGGTCAACATGACTACATTATCGTTTTTATAACAAGCCAATCAAAACGCGACATAACTCTTTCTTTCAACCAATCAGAAAGCAGGACCTGAAGCATTTAATGCAGACACCTCGTAGCCCAAAATCCACTTTTTCGTCTGGTCCAGTGATAGTTTGAATATTGTGAAGCCTGTCATTGGTTAATTGTAGTTTCAGGTTGTTAAACTTATTAACGACGACATCACCAGAAGAGGAAGTCTCTCTTATTTCAAAGCAAAATCCACAAATTGTACAAACGTTGTCTTGTAGATAGACACGGCGTGTTGTCATGGGCGCCGCCATCTTCGATGCTCAATTGACACCTCTCGGTCTTTTATCATTGCAAGTGTGTTCCGGAATCATTACATCATCACTTACAGAAATGCGTAAGCTCTCATCTGATTGGTTAATGCAAAGGTCGCCTGAACATGACCCTCTACGGGATGTTGTTAGATCTTCAACGCGACATATCAGTAAACGGGAGCGATGTGAAGATATAATTTTAATTAGATTGATTATTGTGTCTCTTCCTTCTGGACCTTCCGTACAAACTGCCAGTGATTGTGTCTCTTCCTTCTGGACCTTCCGTACAAACTGCCAGTGATTGTGTCTCTTCCTTCTGGACCTTCCGTACAAACTGCCAGTGATTGTGTCTCTTCCTTCTGGACCTTCCGTACAAACTGCCAGTAATTGTGTCTCTTCCTTCTGGACCTTCCGTACAAACTACCAGTGCTTGTGTCTCTTCCTTCTGGACCTTCCGTACAAACTGCCAGTGATTGGGTCTCTTCCTTCTGGACCTTCCGTACAAACTGCCAGTGGAGTCTTTATTTCTTATAGCCCCACACCTCAGATGTGGGGATGTTGGTGCTCCAAAATGATCATGGTGTACGTCTGTCTGTCTGTCCGTCCGTCAGCACTTGTTTCCAGAGAATATATCAAAATCCAAAAGAGTAAATGTTTCTGAAATTTGATATATGATACACTGTGATTTATAGATGTGCGATAGGGATAAAAAGGTTTCTTATATCAAGGTTACTGGTATTAAATCCAGAAGATCAATCTTTTTAACATACGTTTGTAGTCAACATAGATATAAGAAACTGGCTTAAAACTAATCTCTACCCAGATTCCTTTGTCAGATATTTTATATGCGTGATCTACAGCTAAGCAACATGTATGTTCATGGCTGGGGACTGCATTGTATTCTTGGAGAGATTGGGTTTAAATAACAATTTACATTTTGTTTAAAAGTAAATTAGTTAGTGTTGACAAGCTTTAGTGTTCCCAACATTTCAAAGGATCAGGTGATTGTTTTTACCTAAAGTAAATATTTAAGTACATTATTATTATATAATAACCTACTGGATATAATTACTTCATGTACTTGGCCAGAATATTTTAGATAGCAGCTAGTACATGTATGGTAAGAAAATATAGAAGCGCGGTACATTTTGTACCATGGATCTAAAGCAGTTTGTTGAGACAGTTGATATTGTGATGTATTTACCAAAACCATTTTTTATAAATCTAAAGGGATTCTCTAAGGAAACTATATTTTACATTAACAGGCTGTAGAACAGGGGAAGACAACTGTGATGAAGATGATTGTAGCTCACTGTCCCAGTAGTACCACTGTTTTGGATTCCAAGAACAGAAAGCCTGTAGAGTGTGCGCCAACAGATAGACAGGACAACCTGACATTTCTTATTGAAGCAGAACATAAACACAAAATGGAGAGAACAACTTAAAACAGAGCTATTCTTTCTACTTGCTGTAGAAAGTTCACAACTTCTTATTGACAATAGTGAGACACTGCAAAGAGTAGTCTCATTGAACATGTTGTCATTGTACATTGTAGCTACTGAACTGGGTTAATTACACTTTTAGCATGTGTTTCCTTTCTGTAACATGTACTTCCGATTCGAAGGCTTTCCATGATTAGACACATGCAAATGTCTGACTTAGTTTAGGGTTATTCTAGTAAATTGTTTGTATGTTTAAGTGGTTTTACTGATTCGTTACCAGTAGTTTGATTATCCAATCCGGTTATCCTGTTTAAGGATAGCCCCACCCTTTAAAAGAACATTTAAGTTTGCACTTTCAAGAAAAAAAATGCATGTAATGGGGCCGTGGTGGCCAAGTGTTTAAGGCATCTGACATTCTGCTTCGAATAGCCCTCCACCACTGGGTAGCGGGTTCGAGACCTACGTAGAACAGTAGCCAGGTTCTGGCCATTGGTCCGGGGTTTTTCTCCGGGAACTCCGGCTTTCCTTCCCCACTAAAGTCTGGCACGTCCTTAAATGACCATAGTTGTCAATAGGATGTAATGCAGACATTGCCTCCAAACACTTGCATGCTAAGAAAGTATTATATTTTGTCATCTTGGTTCATGGGATATTGGTAATTAGATATAAACCCTTATATATTAATGAAGCGATTGAAAAAAACCCCACAATAATGCAAAGATTGATAACACATGTATTACTTCATTATTATATAGTGCTGGATAACACACTTTAAGGCACATCATGGTGTGTTATATAAGACTCTTTCATGCCCAGGGGTGTATAGGATAGGGAATAGCCACCCGAGCAGTTTTAAAATTTGATAGAACTTGAGGCTACTGAGGTATAATGTGTAAGTTGTGAAACATACAAGGAAAGATAACTGTAACAACAATCACAGACAAAGTGTTTAAGGTAGCCAATCACAGACAAAGTGTTTAAGGTAGCCAATCACAGATAAAGTGTTTAAGGTAGCCAATCACGGATAAAGTGTTTAAGGTAGCCAATCACAGACAAAGTGTTTAAGGTAGCCAATCGCTTTTACAGGAATATCAAACGTCTTGTTTGGGTGAATATTGGTTACACGAAACAAACATAGAAACATTATGGAGGACTCAACTTTACATTGGTTAATTCTTCATTAATAAAAAGCACTGAACTAGTGTTTTTGTAAATCTTTAATTATGCTGATACAAATAACTTCTACATAAACATATTTTTAGGAAACAAAACATAACAAACAAGACTTGTGCTACCTAAATTGACTAAATGTATTATTATTATTATTGTAATTATTTTGCATGTATAACATTTTAAAATGGTGTTTTGATGTTGGTCCCATTTGCTGATAATACCACGAGTACCATGGAGAATCAAATCTCATGTAACTGAGAATAAATTGATAAACATTACGTTAAAATTGATATTTATTTTTTGTCAAATTAACTGACCACTTTAAATTGTACATGTGGTCATAGCATTAGAAGAGCATGAGTATAGATAGTTATACAAGTACTGGGACTGACTCTCCTTAAGGCTGAGGGGTGTGGTGGAAAGTGGTGTCACATTGGTTTGTTATACAAATACTGGAACTGACTCTCCTTGAGGCTGAGGGGTGTGGTGGAAAGTGGTGTCACTATGGTTTGTTATACAAATACTGGGACTGACTCTCCTTGAGGCTGAGGGGTGTGGTCGAAAGTGGTGTCACATTGGTTTGTTATACAAATACTGGGACTGACTCTCCTTTAGGCTGAGGGGTGTGGTGGAAAGTGGTGTCACAATGGTTTGTTATACAAATACTGGGACTGATTCTCCTTTAGGCTGAGGGGTGTGGTGGAAAGGGGTGTCACATTGGTTTGTTATACAAATACTGGGACTGATTCTCCTTTAGGCTGAGGGGTGTGGTGGAAAGTGGTGTCACATTGGTTTGTTATACAAATACCGGGACTGACTTTCCTTGAGGCTGAGGGGTGTGGTGGAAAGTGGTGTCACATTGGTTTGTTATACAAATACTGAGACTGACTCTCCTTGAGGCTGAGGGGTGTGGTGAACAGTGGTGTCACATTGGTTTGTTATACAAATACTGGGACTGACTCTCCTTTAGGCTGAGGGGTGTGGTGGAAAGTGGTGTCACATTGGTTTGTTATACAAAAAATGGGACTGACTCTCCTTGAGGCTGAGGGGTGTGGTGAACAGTGGTGTCACATTGGTTTGTTATACAAATACTGGGACTGACTCTCCTTTAGGCTGAGGGGTGAGGTGGAAAGTGGTGTCACATTGGTTTGTTATACAAATACTGGAACTGACTCTCCTTTAGGCTGGGGGGGGTGGTGGAAAGGGGTGTCACATTGGTTTGTTATACAAATACCGGGACTGACTCTCCTTGAGGCTGAGGGGTGTGGTGAACAGTGGTGTCACATTGGTTTGTTATACAAATACTGGGACTGACTCTCCTTTAGGCTGAGGGGTGAGGTGGAAAGTGGTGTCACATTGGTTTGTTATACAAATACTGGGACTGACTCTCCTTTAGGCTGAGGGGTGAGGTGGAAAGTGGTGTCACATTGGTTTGTTATACAAATACTGGGACTGACTCTCCTTTAGGCTGAGGGGTGAGGTGGAAAGTGGTGTCACATTGGTTTGTTATACAAATACTGGGACTGACTCTCCTTGAGGCCGAGGGGTGTGGTGAAAAGTGGTGTCACATTGGTTTGTTATACAAATAATGGGACTGACTCTCATTGAGGCTGAGGGTTGTGGTGGAAAGTGGTGTCACATTGGTTTGTTATACAAATACTGGAACTGACTCTCCTTTAGGCTGAGGGGTGTGGTGGAAAGTGGTGTCACATTGGTTTGTTATACAAATACTGAGACTGACTCTCCTGGAGGCTGAGGGGTGTGGTGGAAAGTGGTGTCACATTGGTTTGTTAGCTCACCTGGCCTGAAGGCCAGGTGAACTAATGCCATGGTGCAGCTAATGCCATTATGCCATGGTGCAGCGTCCGTCGTCCGTCTGTCCGTCCGTCGTCCGTTGTCCTGCATGCGTCGTCCGTTGTCTGGCGTCAGTATTTTACTTTAAACAACTTCTTCTTAATATCCAAAAGGCCTAGGGTGATGATATTTGGCCAGAAGCAAACTAGGATGAAGGGCTACCAAGTTTGTTCAAATGAATGACCTTTACCTATTTTCAAGGTCACAGGGGTCAAATATGTTAAAAACTTTAAACAACTTCTTCTAAATAACAAAAATGCCCAGAGTGATGAATTTTGGCAAGTAACATACTGGGATGAAGGGCTACCAAGTTTGTTCAAATGAATGACCTTTGTCCATTTTCAAGGTCATAGGGGTCAATTGTCTTAAAAATCTTTATACAGCTTCTTCTGAATAACTAAGAGGCCTAGGTTAATGATATTAGGCCAGTAACATGCTAGAATGAAGGGCTACCAAGTTTGTTCAAATGAATTACCTTTACTTACATTCATGGTCACAGGGGTCAAACATGTTAAAAACCTTAAAACAACTTCTTCTCAATAACCAAAAGGCCTAGGATGATGCTATTTGGCCAGTAGCATGCTAGGAAGATGTTTTACCAAGTTTGTTCAAATGAATGACCTTCGTCTATTTTCAAGGTCACAGGGGTCAATTGTCTTAAAAATCTTTATACAACTTCTTCTGAATAACTAAGAGGCCTAGGCTAATGATATTTGGCCAGTAGCATGCTGTGATGAAGGGCTACCAAGTTTGTTCAATTGAATGACCTTGACTTATATTCAAGGTCACATGGGTCAAATATGTTTAAAACCTTTAAACAATTTCTTCTGAATAACCAAGAGACTTAGGATAATGATATTTGGCCAGTAGCATGCTAGGAAGAAGTTATACCAAGTTTGTTCAAATGAATGACCTTGACTTATATTCAAGGCCACAGGGGTCAAATATGTTAAAACCTTTAAACAACTTCTTTTGAATAACTAAGAGGCATAGGGTTACGATATTTGGCCAGTAGCATGCTGTGATTAAGGGCTACCAAGTTTGTTCAAATGAATGACCTTCGTCTATTTTCAAGGTCACAGGGGGTCAATTGTCTTAACAAATCTTTAAACAACTTCTACTGAATAACAAAGAAGCCTAGGATAATGATATTTGGCCAGTAACATGCCAGGATGAAGGGCTACTAAGTTTGTTCAAATGAATGACCTTTACTCATTTTCAAGGTCACAGGGGTCAAATATGTTTAAAAACCTTTAAACAACTTCTTTTGAATAACTAAGAGGCATAAGGTTACGACATTTGGCCAGTAGCATGCTGTGATTAAGTTCTACCAAGTTTGTTCAAATGAATGACCTTCGTCCATTTTCAATGTCACAGGGGTCAATTGTCTTAACAAATCTTTAAACAATTTCTTCTGAATAACTAAAAAGCCTAGGATAATGATATTTGGCCAGAAACATGCCAGGATGAAGGGCTAACAAGTTTGTTCAAATGAATGACCTTGACTTATATTCAAGGCCACAGGGGTTAAATATGTTTAAAACCTCTAAACAACTTCTTTTGAATAACTAAGAGGCATAGGGTTACGATATTTGGCCAGAAATATGCCAGGATGAAGGGCTAACAAGTCTGTTCAAATGAATGACCTTGACTGATATTCAAGGCCACAGGGGTTAAATATGGTAAAACCTTTAAACAGCTTCTTCTGAATAACTAAAAAGCCTAGGATAACGATATTTGGCCAGAAACATGCTAGGATGAAGGGCTAACAAGTCTGTTCAAATGAATGACCTTCGTCTATTTTCAAGGTCACAGGGGTCAATTATCTTAACAAATCTTTAAACAATTTCTTCTGAATAACTAAAAAGCATAGGATAATGATATTTGGCCAGAAATATGCCAGGATGAAGGGCTAAAAGGTTTGTTCAAATGAATGACCTTTACTCATTTTCAAGGTCACAGGAGTCAAATATGTTAAAAACCTTTAAACAACTTCTTTTGAATAACTAAAAGGCATAGGGTTAGATATTTGGCCAGTAGCATGCTGTGATTAAGGACTACCAAGTTTGTTCAAATGAATGACTCCGTCCATTTTCAAGGTCACAGGGGTTAAATATGTTTAAAACCTTAAAATAACTTCTTCTCAATAACCGAAAGTCTTAGGATGATGATATTTGGCCAGCAGCATGCTGGGATAAAGGGCAACCAAGTTTATTCAAATGAATGACCTTTACATATATTCAAGGTCACAGGGGCCGATGATATTTGGTCATTAACAGGCTGGGATATAGGGCTACCACTTTTGTCAAAATGAATGACCTTCGCCCATATTCAAGGTCACAGTGGTCAATATATGTTTAAATCTTTAAAAGACTTGTTCTGTATAACCAATAGGTCCAGGGTTATGATATTTGCCAAAAGTATGCTGGGTTGGAAGACTTTAAACTCTGTTCAACCTAATGTCCTTGTTCGACATTCAAGGTCACAGACGTCATATGTTTAATTTTTTTAATAGGCTCTTATGAATCAAACACTGATATTCTTCCTCTGGCTGCATTTTAGTCCACTTTTAAGATTACAAGTGTGAGATTAATACCAGGTGAGCGAGTAAGGCCCATTGGGCCTCTTGTTATACAAATACTGGGACTGACTATCCTTGAGGCTGAGGGGTGTGGTGAAAAGTGGTGTCACATTGGTTTGTTTGCTTTGAACGCCATCTTCCCCCAAACGACTCCACATTGTGATGGTAGCCTGGTGAGCCCATGAGGATCGTGTGATTTACAAAAAGGGTGTCGCTTATTTGTTTTAAACGACATCTCCTCTCAAACTACTGAACAGGTTTCTGCAAATGTGTAGTGGTAGCTTTCTTAGCACTTGATGAAAAACAATCATACAAATTATGTTGCAGCTCTCCTCTCATACTACAGAGCAGATTTTGCCAGAATCCCAAAATTGCCAGATGCGGTATTAAAAGCCGTTGTGAAGTGTCTTTCCTTTAATTCAAATACAAAACATTTAACACCAATTTTGACAAGGACAACGAACATTTTCAAAAAGGGCTACCCTGGATATAAATCTCAACATAATTACGCTTATTTCAAAAATATGTTTAGAGGTCCGTCAAACGTTGATCTAACGGCGGTAATAAACCCTCGTCTGCCAGGAAACTTTAAATTTAGTTCAAACGTAGTCGCACTCTTTGAACTAATTGCTGACATAAAACAATGCCAGGATACATTGTTATATGTATACTAGTAATTAATATGTTAATTGGACACTTCAGCAGGTACAAACTTATAGATATTTGCGCTCTTTTTTTTGAGTGGATTAGTAACCTGACTATAAAAAGTAAACATAATGCATCGGGTCTTTACTGCCAAGTAGCTGCGCTGGATAGTTTGATTGGCTATTAGCTGCGCTGGATAGTTTGATTGGCTATTAGCTGCGCTGGATAGTTTGATTGGCTATTACGTGGTTTTTCCTGTACGACATGTAGTTGATAGGCTATTCCTTACGTTTCTAGTTTTTCTCGAAAAGGATGAAAACGATAAGAAATAATCCTTTTTAGATATTATTCTTGTGATTTCAAAACTGCCTGACAAAACATCGGAACAAATTGACATACACATCCTGACAAAATTAATAATACAAATTAGCAAAGCATATATCACAATAAGCTCATCGGTTATTGTCAGCACGTGTCAATATAAAGATGTAACAATCCCGGGTATTGTATTCGCAGAACGCACAGAAAGGTCACGTAGGCAGATAATACTGCAAATACCTCAGAACTGAGAACTTTGTAGCATTGTAACAAGAAATACCAAAATGGAAGATTAAGGTCAATATTTAAGACAGCTAATACATATCCTTTAATTGTGCTGTCAGTCACTTTAGGTTTCACCGTATTTCGGTTACTTGTTAATTTATCCAAAAACACTTTCACTAAGATTTTCTTTATATTACTGTTAAAATAGACACAGGACTGACGATGTTTATACTGGTGATGCGTTTAAGCCTTTTCGCTGTATGTTGGAGGTGGAGGGGCATTCCAGTTGGTATAGCCGCCGTTCTCCTGTCCACCATACTGGATTCCTCCATAGTTAGTGACACCCTGTTGTTGGTTTAGCTGGTTCTGAAGGCCGTTCAGCTGCTGCTGCATGAGTTTTGCACGGTATCCAGGGGAGTACATTTGGAATGCGTTCCTGTACCAAAAGAAGAAAACCATCCCGCATATTCCACAGACAAACATGCCTACTATGAACACCAGTGATACGGACAGAAGGATAATAACGACAGGGCTACCATCTTTAGCACAGACTTGGTTCACACATAGGCCAATTCCTGTTCCCGTGTAGCCAGTAGCTAACCCACAGATGCTCAAAGAGGAGACAGAGAATCCATAAAACAGGCCAATCTGGAAAATAGAAAATATGCTGAACAAACTGTGTCTCGGTATATACCTGTACAAACTGTGTCTCCGTATATACCTGTACACACTGTGTCTCCGTATAAACATGTACAAACTGTGTCTCCGTATAAACATGTACAAACTGTGTCTCCGTATAAACATGTACAAACTGTGTCTCCGTATAAACATGTACAAACTGTGTCTCCGTATAAACATGTACAAACTGTGTCTCCGTATAAACATGTACAAACTGTGTCTCCGTATAAACATGTACAAACTGTGTCTCCGTATAAACATGTACAAACTGTGTCTCCGTATAAACATGTACAAACTGTGTCTCCGTATATACATGTACAAACTGTGTCTCCGTGTAAACTGTGTCTCCGTATATACTTGTACAAACAGTGTCTCCGTATAAACATGTACAAACTGTGTCTCCGTATATACCTGTACAAACTGTGTCTCCGTATATACATGTACAAACTGTGTCTCCGTATATACCTGTACAAACTGTGTCTCCGTATATACATGTACAAACTGTGTCTCCGTATATACCTGTACAAACTGTGTCTCCGTATATACATGTACAAACTGTGTCTCCGTATATACCTGTACAAACTGTGTCTCCGTATATACATGTACAAACTGTGTCTCCGTATATACCTGTACAAACTGTGTCTCCGTATATACATGTACAAACTGTGTCTCCGTATATACCTGTACAAACTGTGTCTCCGTATATACATGTACAAACTGTGTCTCCGTATATACCTGTACAAACTGTGTCTCCGTATATACATGTACAAACTGTGTCTCCGTATATACCTGTAAAAACTGTGTCTCCGTATATACATGTACAAACTGTGTCTCCGTATATACCTGTACAAACTGTGTCTCCGTATATACATGTACAAACTGTGTCTCCGTATATACCTGTACAAACTGTGTCTCCGTATATACCTGTACAAACTGTGTCTCCGTATATACATGTACAAACTGTGTCTCCGTATATACCTGTACAAACTGTGTCTCCGTATATACATGTACAAACTGTGTCTCCGTATATACCTGTACAAACTGTGTCTCCGTATATACATGTACAAACTGTGTCTCCGTATATACCTGTACAAACTGTGTCTCCGTATATACATGTACAAACTGTGTCTCCGTATATACCTGTACAAACTGTGTCTCCGTATATACATGTACAAACTGTGTCTCCGTATATACCTGTACAAACTGTGTCTCCGTATATACATGTACAAACTGTGTCTCCGTATATACCTGTACAAACTGTGTCTCCGTATATACATGTACAAACTGTGTCTCCGTATATACCTGTACAAACTGTGTCTCCGTATAAACATGTACAAACTGTGTCTATGTATTTATCTGTACAAACTGTGTCTCCGTATATACCTGTACAAACTGTGTCTCCGTATATACATGTACAAATTGTGTCTCCGTATATACCTGTACAAATTGTGTCTCCGTATAAACGTGTACAAACTGTGTCTCCGTATAAAAGTGTACAAAATGTGTCTCCGTATAAACGTGTACAAACTGTGTCTCCGTATAAAAGTGTACAAACTGTGTTTCCGTATATACATGTACAAACTGTGTCTATGTATTTATCTGTACAAACTGTCTCTCCGTATAAACATGTACAAACTGTGTTTCCGTATGTACCTGTACAAACTGTCTCCGTATAAAAGTGTACAAACTGTGTTTCAGTATATTTATCTGTACACTTTTATAGGGAGACACAGTTTGTACACTTTTATAGGGAGACACAGTTTGTACACTTTTATAGGGAGACAAAGTTTGTACACGTTTATACGTAGACACATTTTGTACACGTTTATACGGAGACTATACGGAGACACAGTTCGTACAGGTATATGCGGAGACACAGTTTGTATATGTATATACGGAGACACAATACACAGTTTGTACAGGTAAATACACAGACACAGTTTGTACAGGTAAATACACAGACACAGTTTGTACAGGTAAATACACAGACACAGTTTGTACAGATAAATACAGAGACACAGTTTGTACAGATAAATATACTGAAACACAGTTTGTACACTTTTATAGGGAGACAAAGTTTGTACACGTTTATACGGAGACCCAGTTTGTACAGGGATATACGGAGTCACAGTTTGTACATGTACAAACTGTGTCTATGTATTTATATGTACAAACTGTGTCTGTGTATTTACCTGTACAAACTGTGTTTCCGTATATTTATCTGTACACTTTTATAGGGAGACACAGTTTGTACGCGTTTATACGGAGACACAATTTGGACAGGTATATACGGAGACACATTTTGTAGACTTTTATACGGAGACACATTTTGTTCACTTTTATACGGAGACACATTTTGTACACTTTTATACGGAAACACAGAAAGTACAGGTATATACGGAGAAACAGTTTGTACATGTATATACCGAGACACAGTTTGTACACTTTTCTACGGAGACACAGTTTGTGCACGTTTATACGGAGACACAGTTTCTACACGTTTATACGGAGACCCAGTTTGTACAGGTATAAACGGAGACACAGTTTGTATATGTATATACGGAGACACAGGTTGTACAGATAAATACATAGACACAGTCTGTACATGTATATACGGAGAGAGAGTTTGTACAGGTATATACGGAGTCACAGTTTGTACATGTATATACGGAGACACATTTTGTACAGGTATATACTGAGACACAATTTGTACATGTATATACGGAGACACATTTTGTACAGGTATATACTGTACAGGTACATACGGAAACACAGTTTGTACACTTTTCTACGGAGACACAGTTTGAACATGTTTATACAGAGACACAGTTTGTACAGATAAATATACGGAGACACAGTGTGTACAGATAAATACATAGACACAGTCTGTACATGTATATACGGAGACACATTTTGTACACTTTCATACGGAGACACAGTTTATACGGAGACACATTTTGTAGACTTTTATACGGAGACACAGTTCGTACAGGTATATACGGATACACAGTTTGTACAAACTGTGTCTCCCTATAAAAGTGTACAAACTGTGTCTCGGTATATACATGTACAAATTGTGTCTCCGTATATAACTGTACAAACTGTGTATCCGTATATACCTGTACACACTGTGTCTCCGTATATCCCTGTAAAACTGTGTCTCCGCATATACCTGTACGAACTGTGTCTCCGTATAAACGCGTACAAACTGTGTCTCCGTATATACATGTACAAATTGTGTCTCCGTATATACCTGTACAAATTGTGTCTCCGTATAAACGTGTACAAACTGTGTCTCCGTATAAAAGTGTACAAAATGTGGTTCCGTATAAACGTGAACAAACTGTGTCTCCGTATATACCTGTACAAACTGGGACTCCGTATAAACGTGTACAAACTGTCTATGTATTTATATGTACAAACAGTGTCTCCGTATATACCTGTAAAACTGTGTCTCCGTATATACATGTACAAATTGTGTCTCAGTATATACCTGTACAAATTGTGTATCCGTATAAACGTGTACAAACTGTGTCTACGTATAAACATGTACAAACTGTGACTCCGTATAAAAGTGTACAAAATGTGGTTCCGTATAAACGTGAACAAACTGGGTCTCCGTATAAACATGTAGAAACTGTGTCTCCGTATAAACATGTACAAACTGTGTCTCCGTATAAACATGTACAAACTGTGTCTCCGTATATACCTGTACAAACTGTGTTTCCGTATAAACCTGTACTTACTGTGTTTCTGTATGTACCTGTACAAAATGTGTCTCCGTATAAACTGTGTCTCCGTATATACCTGTACAAACTGTGTATCCGTATATACCTGTACAAACTGTGTTTCCGTATGTACCTGTACTTACCGTGTTTCCGTATGTACCTGTACAAACTGTCTCCGTATAAACTGTGTCCCGTATATACCTGTACAAAATGTGTCTCCGTATATACCTGTACTTTCTGTGTTTCCGTATAAACATGTACAAACTGTGTTTCCGTATATTTATCTGTACAAACTGTGTCTCCGTATAAACATGTACAAAATGTGTCTCCGTATAAACTGTGTCTCCGTATATACCTGTACAAACTGTGTCTCCGTAATTTTTACAGTGATACATTAATTGCCGAAAAATAAGGTACTTTCTATTAATTAGGGTAACCTTAAACATGTGTGTGGCCTTAGTATTTTGTGTACAGTTTACAATCTACAAACTGTACTACAAGATACCCATATACTTTAATTGATGTTTACAACGAACTGTATTACAAATAAACCAATTTTATTTCAGATTGTTAGTAAAATTTGCAACCGATTTTCACAATTCTTTCTAAATCTTATTACATCATAACAAAAGACAAACAAATATAATGCATCTCATTCGAAAAAAGTTTTCAAAATACAGCTCATAAAATAGGTTGACGTCTGTAACAATACGCAAGAAAAATAAAGTAAGCTTGCATTTGTTAATTAGATGATAAACTCAACTAGCACTTAAAAGTGCCACCAGTAAGCTTATTGTATGATGCAGCGTTTGTGGTCCGTTCGTTCGTTCGTCATCGCTCATATTTTTTTAAGACAAAGTCTCAAGTGACCTATTGCGATCGCCTTTTGTCCGGCGTCGTCCGTCGTCCGTCGAGCGTCCGTAAAGAATTTACATTTTCGACTTCTTCTCCAAAATCCCTGAACCAATTTCAATGAAATTTTGCAGAAACCTTCCGTGGCCAAAGGTCAACACAAATAATGGCTGATTTGGTCCCCAGCCCCCAGGGGCCTGAGGGGCGGGGCCAAAAAGGGTCAAATTGACTAAAATTTCAAAATTCTTCTACTCAAGACCCAGATATGGTAGACTCAAACACTCTTCATAGATGGAAGGGTCTTAAGGTGCTTAACCAAAATTGTGAACTTCATGACCCTGGGGTTTCACGTTTACCCCTGGGGAGGGGTAAACTTTACTATAGTTTATATAGGGAAATCACATTTTGGACCAACATTTGTTTAATTTCCATTGGAAGTAATTCAATTTGGGTTAGCATTATCAGTATTGGATAGCAGTTTGATGGTATGCACATATGAGCCCTGACTGATCCCCAGGGCTGATGGTGTGGCAAAAAAGGGTCGAATTGACTGCAATTTCAAAAATCTTCTTCTCGAAGACACAGATATGGTAGAATCAAACACTCTTCATAGATGGAAGGTTTATAACCCTAGGATCTCACGTTTACCCCCTGGGGAAGGAGGGGGNGGGGGCAAAATTTATTATGGTTTATAATGGCAAATGATACTTTGAATATTACATGTTAATAACTTGATTGGAATTATAACCCTGAGTTGACAGTCTGATACTTTGAAAATTTTGAGCCAGCCCTACCCCCAAGGGCTGTAGGGTGGGGCTCAAAGGAGTCAGTGTGCTAAAACTTCTTCATTTTCCTTGTTTAGAATCAGAGGTGCTACATGTAGTTTCAAATACTTTTCAGTCTTAAATCTGTATGCTAGATATTGAATAAGGTGGTTTTATTGTGGTTTTTTTGTCACTTTGAATAATATTTCTGTTCATGTTAAAAACAAAATTAACTCTCTGTATAAATATATCAGGTGACCGTTAAGGCCCGTGGGCCTCTTGTTTGATTTTCAAGTTACTTTTTGAAAGTCAAAAGTTCCGCGAATCGTCACATTTGGACAGTAGGTGCCAAGGACTGTGTGCTGGAAAATTTTCTCCTATAAAATATTAAATGTCATTGATCTACATTTGAAAACACAGGGTCAGCTATATTTCAGAAGTCCAATACATTTTCTGAAAATGGACACAGCTTCTAGTGTCATAGTGCTTTGGTGATTTTAGCAGACCAGAAGTGCGAACTTTTTTTCGTATATTGTGTTTAGGTCATTGGGGTCAAATGTCAACTTTGACATAAAGGGTAAACCTCTTTTTATTCCCTTATTACTTAAATGATTTATCCAGTGTCCTCATATTTGTTCAGTTTCAAGGTCACGGTGATTAAATACGTCCAAACTACAAACAAGCGTAATCATTTATGAAATGACTTAAATATTGTACATGTACATTTATTTAGTTGAAGTTTCTTTATTGTTGCAGGGACAACTCTGCGCTTAGAGAGAACGAGAAAAGTATGGTTTGAAATCGGATAGATAGTTTGTCTGCAATCGAAATAAAAAAGTAGAAAACGAATGAGAGTTATATGAGATACCTATTGGAAATGTTGATTAATGAAATAAAGCAGGTAAACACTTACCTTGCATTTTAGATTGAACTGTATGTCATGTTTAAGATTTTCGGATGTCCTGGATGTGATGATGCCCACCGCTCCCATTACTGTCATCTACAAAACACAGCATATACACTGTAGTTGTCTTTCATGTCCTTATAGAGTTTGGACACATTTCGAAAATCAGAGTTGTTAAACAGATATCTGTCCTCAAACAGTGGATAGGTATGTACCACACGAGTTTGAGTAATAAAAACTTTGGAGAAGAGTGAAACAATAACCACATACAAAACTATAATTTTCGTGCGGTTTTACGAGTATTAACATTTTTTCTTTGTAGAACTATCACTTGTATTTATGTGAATTAATTGACCACACAAAATTGGATTTTTTTCCAAAGAATTATATTTTTGAAAATAGTAAAGCCCTAAGGTAAAATTGTATGTCGTGTTAATGGCCTTTCTCCAAAAACAATTAAAATTTGAGTCTAGATACAATAGATAAAGAACGAAGTATATCAATCATTAATCGTTTATGTGAAATTAAATATATACATATATCTATTGATTCTCATTTATGACGAAACGACAAATATTATCGCCTTTTTAGCTGATTAATATTTGTTGGTTCACGATGTATTTTTTCGTGAACAATAAAATCCACTTACAACTGCCCCAGACCATATCTGAGCACCCGAGGAGATGGGGAAGTCTACATTGTCCAAGTACACGAGGATTGTGATCCCCGCCGCCACGCAAACGGGTCCCATTGCTAACAAAACGTACGACAGGCGGGCCATGTTAGCCAGCGCCTGGACACGTAGAGGGTACGCCTTCTCTAAAATCAGAAATACAAGTATATACGGTATCTAAAGCAAAAAAATTAAAATACACTAATTTACAAAGTGACGTACATATTCAACAAATACCATATCAGTAGAACTGACCGAATATGAGTTAATTAATGCTTGTGACATCTCAATAACCCTCTATACTACAGTAACGATGTTGAATAGTTTACCAAGGCAGAAAACAATTTCATTGTTTTGAACGAAACGCAACTGAAATGAAACGAAATTCTCACTCTGCAACAGACAGATAAATGTATTAACTTTTTTATTACTTGGATGTCTTATCTATTTTTCTCCATTTTGTAGCGGTTATCTTAATTATTGATATTACTTTTTAAGTTATAGTGTTTATTGCAAGTTCAGAACTTTTGTTTTACACTGAAAGCAAAATCATAAAGTGTTCCTGCAACAATACCTGATATAACTGAATAATGCCGAAAATGAGAGGAAGAATTTGCCATCTCAAACATTAAAATGACTATAACAAATTTAAATACCTCTGATAAAAATATTCGTAATGCCAGGAATGTCAGGGTAAAATTTAAGTAATGGAATTACCGTGTCAAATTAGAAACAAAATACACTGAAGTAATAATAGTGGGAGAGTGCCTGAAAAATTACACCGAAATAATAATAGTGGGAGAGTGTCTGGGCAATTACATTGAAGCAATAATAGGGGGAGAGTGCCTGGGCATGTACACTGAAGTAATAATAGTGGGAGAGTGCCTGGGCAATTATACTGAAGTAATAATAGTGGGAGTGTGTCTGGGCAATTATACTGAAGTAATAATAGTGGGAGAGTGCCTGGGCATGTACACTGAATTAATAATAGTGTGAGAGTGCCTGGGCATTTACACTGCAGTAATAATAGTGGGAGAGTGTCTGGGCATTTACACTAAAATAATAATAGTGGGAGAGTGTCTTGGCAAGAAAACTGAAGTAAGAATAGTGGGAGAGTGTCTGGGCAATTATACTTAAGTAAGAACAGTAGGAGAGTGTCTGGGCAATTATACTGAAGTAATAACAGTGGGAGAGTGCCTGGGTAATTACACTGAAGTAATAATAGTGGGAGAGTGTCTGGGCAGTTATGCTTAAGTAATAACAGTGGGAGAGTGCCTGGGCAATCACACTGAAGTAATAATAGTGGG